>NC_048592.1:34854276-35109276 GCF_013265735.2 Oncorhynchus mykiss | reverse complement strand
AACGTTGACATCAGCAAACCACTTGCCCACAACCACAACGCCATACGTCTGCGGTTGCCAGGCCGGTTGAGTGTACTGCCAAATTCTCTAAAACAACATTGGAGGTGGCTTATGGTAGAGAAATTAACATTGAATTCTCTGGCAACAGCTCTTGTGGACATTCCTGCAGTCAGCATGCCAATTGCATGCTCCCTCAAAACCCGAGACATCTGTTGCATCGTGTTGTGTGACAAAACTGCACATTTCAGAGTGGCCTTTTATTGTCTCCAGGACAAGGTGCACCTGTGTAATGATCAAGCTGTTGAATCATCTTCTTGGTATACCACAACTGAAACATGGGACCAAACACTTTACATGTTGCGTTTATATATTTTTTCAGTGTACAGTATCGAAGTAAAACTGCAGTAGAAGGTATGCACTGTCTGCGATATAGACTCGAAATTGAGAACAACACATTCTCTCCTTGTGTTGGGGAGTATTTGAAGACACATATTTGACAGTTTTTCATTGGAGGGATTGTGCTGGGCACAGAGCCTGAAAAGTTTTATAAAGCAACAGTCAAAAGCCTTTTGTCAGAGTTAGTTTTTTATAATTCCCACAGTTGACTATCGATTAAAGTGCTGTTTCATTTCTTTGCTCACTTCCATATATTTATTTTCTCTCTCTCTCTCTCTCTCTCTCTCCCTCTCCCTCTCTCTCTCTCTCTCTCTGTCCCTCTCTCTCTCTCTCTCTCTCTCCCTCTCTCTCCCCCTCCATCCCTCTCCCCCTCCCTCTCTCTCTCCCTCCCTCTCTCTCCCCCTCTCTCTCTCTCCCCCTCTCTCTCTCTCCCCCTCTCTCTCTCTCCTCCTCTCTCTCTCTCCTCCTCTCTCACCCCCTCTCTCTCTCCCCCTCTCTCTCTCTCTCCCCTCTCTCTCCCTCTCTCTCAATCTCTCCCTCTCTCTCTCTCTCTCTCTCTCACTCTCTCCCTCTCTCTCTCTCTCTCTCTCTCAATCTCTCTCTCTCTCTCTCTCTCTCTCTCTCTCAATCTCTCTCTCCCTCTCTCTCTCTCTCTCTCTCTCTCTCTCTCTCAGGTTGGGGTGCACTGATATTGTAAAACAAAATATTATTTTTCAAATGTCTGGTAACACTTTACATTTGAAGTTACTCTGTCCTGTGTAGCGGTTAAATAGTACTTTAGTTGCAAGTTGGAATTAGGAACAATCGCCTATTAGTCTTACAACAACCGCTCATCATTACAACTGCTGTGTAATTACTGTGGGACTGTCACATGTTACTGTTAAGTTGTTACTAGTGCAATTATTGTTTGTTTTCTACTGTCTTCCTTCTGAATCCCTAACCTAACTAACTCACTCTTAGAAGGATCTACGTTGACCGTCAGTTACAGACCCGGTTAGAGGTCATATAAAACACAGCGGTTTCAGTGGGCATTAGAAACCATGTACCAACACCTATACATTTACAGGATCCCTTTGTAAAAAAATATATATATATTATCTGCTGACATGGCAGTTGTGGAATACCACATGGTTTCATGATCCTCACAAAGTAAATATCGGGTGCATGTTTAATTTATTAGAAGCTAATTTATTAGAGGCTAATAATTTATTAGAGGCTAATTCATTGAGTCCATATACCAAATCCGGAGTCAATCGGACTTCATGAGAATGTATTTTAGCTCTAACGTGCATCTATAGGTACAGTGTGACCATATTTGAATGCAGCAAAATATATATATAAATATATAATTATATATAAATATATATAAATATATATTGGGTGCATGTGTTAGACAAGTAAAGCATCAGAACATTGGGATCTCTTACAAACATAAATAAAAAGCTCAAGAGTGAAGTGCCTAAAATGTGCTGATCCCCGTCACGGTCCCCATCACAATACAGCTCTTGTTACATGGTATTCATCTCTAGTCTTGGTACTACTAGAATACAGCTCTTGTTACATGGTATTCATCTCTAGTCTTGGTACTACTAGAATACAGCTCTTGTTACATGGTATTCATCTCTAGTCTTGGTACTACTGGAATACTGCTCTTGTTACATGGTATTCATCTCTAGTCTTGGTACTACTGGAATACTGCTCTTGTTACATAGTATTCATCTCTAGTCTTGGTACTACTAGAATACAGCTCTTGTTACATGGTATTCATCTCTAGTCTTGGTACTACTAGAATACTGCTCTTGTTACATGGTATTCATCTCTAGTCTTGGTACTACTGGAATACAGCTCTTGTTACATGGTATTCATCTCTAGTCTTGGTACTACTAGAATACTGCTCTTGTTACATGGTATTCATCTCTAGTCTTGGTACTACTGGAATACTGCTCTTGTTACATAGTATTCATCTCTAGTCTTGGTACTACTGGAATACTGCTCTTGTTACATGGTATTCATCTCTAGTCTTGGTACTACTGGAATACTGCTCTTGTTACATGGTATTCATCTCTAGTCTTGGTACTACTAGAATACAGCTCTTGTTACATGGTATTCATCTCTAGTCTTGGTACTACTGGAATACAGCTCTTGTTACATGGTATTCATCTCTAGTCTTGGTACTACTAGAATACAGCTCTTGTTACATGGTATTCATCTCTAGTCTTGGTACTACTGGAATACTGCTCTTGTTACATGGTATTCATCTCTAGTCTTGGTACTACTGGAATACAGCTCTTGTTACATGGTATTCATCTCTAGTCTTGGTACTACTGGAATACTGCTCTTGTTACATGGTATTCATCTCTAGTCTTGGTACTACTAGAATACAGCTCTTGTTACATGGTATTCATCACTAGCCTTGGTACTACTGGAATACAGCTCTTGTTACATGGTATTCATCACTAGTCTTGGTACTACTGGAATAAAATGAGCAGCTCCCTCCACCGAGCAGAAAGATCTCTTGACTTGTAATTGGATGCTGAAAAGAGCTAGAGACAGCCAGTTAGATGCAAGAAAGCAGGTTACTTGAATTCCCCAAAGAAGCCTAAGCAGCTTCCACATGTTCATCCATCCTCCACTCTACAGACAACACCCTCTCATTGGTAAAGTCAAGACTGGCATCAGTGACTGATTCCTAAAGGGCCAGTTCCAACGGGCTCCTCCAGATGGGCTGTCGTTTGGCTCGATGGCTTAAGTTCTGAGCGCACCGAGACTTTGGGTTACTTCCTCTGCTCACATTCATCACAGTGTGGATGGGAAGTTACTGCATCTATTCGCATTTCAACTTCTGCAGTTGCGCCTGATGTTGTTTGGATAAAACGAGCAATTCGAAAGATGAACAAGATAGTTGTCAACAGGTCAAATCAATACAATATTTTGGAGGAACACAGGAGTGAGGAGGAGAGATGCAATGTGGACTGTCTGGTAACAGATGAACAGCATATAGACTTACTGTGCCAAGATGCAATAGAAGACAACCCTGTTGTAGACAGGAGGTACGGGTAAGCACCTTTTCTCTTATTTTTTTTGTCAAATACAGCACAACTTACTAAAGGTAAAAGTAAAACCCACATTGATGAGATGCATTTTCAAAAATCTTCATTGCAGTCCTATATTTGTATTTTTTTTTAATACAAAAGACAGTGTTGATATTTTATTAAATAAATATAAAATTGTCTGTAATATGTAATGCTGCAAAAATACACGTAAAATAAAACTGAGATAGATATATAATAACATTACTTATTCAGATTGAGGGGAAATGGATACCATGATCAAACGTTTGAATTGATTGGGAGAACCAGGTTATATCTGCAGAACAAGAACACTTCTTTAATTATTAAGGAACCTGACCCACATATTCCCATCACTGAGAGCCAACTTTCGGTAGCTTCCACAGCCCAACAGTGACACCTATGGATCATGTAACCAACAATACATACTCGGGCATGATTTATTACTGAAAGTGAAAACATTACCGATGACTGTATTACAGTAAAAGTTGCTCATTATGATTTGATTGGTATAAAATACTATTTAGGATTTCTATCATGTTGATGCCAGATGGGCTGGTCATTTTTTTTTGCCCAGTTTGCCTGTCTACAGAACATTGGGGGTTTTGTACAAAACAATCATTATTTGGCTAATAATGTGGGCCTCAAGAAAAAAAACGGGCCGGTGTGGAGACCTGTATGGAGATTTTTTGGTTTGTTGCCAGTGTAAATAATGCCCAGGTTGTATTCTGGTCCTAGTCCGTCCCTGAACTATCAGGTATAGCAACCCTATCCTTGCAATAACTATGACATGATGACAACTCATCTCCCGTCAGAGAATGATACATTTTTATATCATATATCACCTCAACACAGGTCTAGTCTGGGTGGGGTCAAAGTTCGCTACAAGCGGCAGGCACTTCAGGACATGGCGAGGCCACTGAAGCAGTGGCTGTACCAACACAGGGACAACCCCTACCCCACCAAGACAGAGAAGACCCTGCTCGCCCTGGGGTCCCACATGACTTTAGTACAGGTGAGCAGAGACGTGACTTTAGTACAGGGGAACTGAGACGTGACTTTAGTACAGGGGAACAGAGACGTGACTTTAGTACAGGGAAACAGAGACGTGACTTTAGTACAGGGGAACAGAGACGTGACTTTAGTACAGGGGAACTGAGACGTGACTTTATTACAGGGGAACAGAGACGTGACTTTAGTACAGGGGAACTGAGACGTGACTTTAGTACAGGGGAACAGAGACGTGACTTTAGTACAGGGGAACTGAGACGTGACTTTAGTACAGGGGAACTGAGACATGACTTTAGTACAGGGGAACTGAGACGTGACTTTAGTACAGGGGAACTGAGACGTGACTTTAGTACAGGGGAACTGAGACGTGACTTTAGTACAGGGGAACTGAGACGTGACTTTAGTACAGGGGAACTGAGACGTGACTTTAGTACAGGGGAACTGAGACGTGACTTTAGTACAGGGGAACTGAGACGTGACTTTAGTACAGGGGAACTGAGACGTGACTTTAGTACAGGGGAACTGAGACGTGACTTTAGTACAGGGGAACTGAGATGTGACTTTAGTACAGGGTAACTGAGACATGACTTTAGTACAGGGGAACTGAGACGTGACTTTAGTACAGGGGAACTGAGACGTGACTTTAGTACAGGGGAACTGAGACGTGACTTTAGTACAGGGTAACTGAGACATGACTTTAGTACAGGGGAACTGAGACGTGACTTTAGTACAGGGGAACTGAGACGTGACTTTAGTACAGGGGAACTGAGACGTGACTTTAGTACAGGGGAACTGAGACGTGACTTTAGTACAGGGGAACTGAGACGTGACTTTAGTACAGGGGAACTGAGGTATGTTAGTCATTCATCGATCATGTGGATGAACCATGGAAGTAGAAGGAGAAACCAGTCAGTGAAAAACATATTTGTTGACAAGTTGAAGATCCTGAATTCCTCTTTCTCTTTATGCTGCAGGTCTCAAACTGGTTTGCCAATGCCCGGCGGAGGCTGAAGAACACAGTGACACAGCCAGACCTGAGTTGGGCTCTACGTATCAAACTCTACAACAAATACGTTCAGGGCAACGCTGAGAGACTTAGTGTCAGCAGTGATGACACCAACTCTGAGGGTAAGAGGGGCTGCGGGTAGACTAAGCGAGATTAGAGCTGGGGATGTAATTCCAACAAATATGCGTTACACATATCAACGCTGCAAGTGTGAAATCAACTCTAAAAGTGTTCATTGTAACACTCATAATATAATGTCCCGTACCACACAGAGTTAATGTTTTACTTAAGAAAGTGTTAGAGATTTAACACTTTTAAAGAGTTTCTGTAACTCTGTAAAAAAGTTGACAATTAACACTGGCCAATACTGTTATACAAAAACAACTGTCTCTTGAGTAATTTTGTTAATAAGTAATAGAGTTGATTACCTTTCAACAAATAAAATGTTATTTGTCACATGCTTCGTAGACAACAGCTGTAGACTAACAGTGAAATGCTTATTTCACGGGTCCTTTTCCAACAACGCAGAGTTAAAGATAAGATACAAACTGAAATAAATAAAGACCAGAGTTTCTTTGTGTCTGCAGAGAGTGAACTTGAAAAGTAACGTGAGACCACAAAAATGGAAGAGGCAAGTGGAAGGTGGGAAAAGTAAGGAACTATTGGCCCTGGTTTTAAAGACCGAAAGTGGTTAAAGAAAATTGTGATAAATAAAAATGTATACCCGTTTAATTTAAGGACCAAAAAATTGACAGCTGTGCCATATAGATAGCAAAATAGTTGGGAAGAGATTTTTCAATGGACCAATTGAAAAGTCATAGTCAGTCGATCAATAATATAATAATACTTTTAGCAAAAAAAATTATCTTTAATTTACAATCTGTAAACTATGAGAATAAAAAGGTTCAGAACTTTCACAGCACAGTTGAAAAATATGTGGCAAATAGAAATAAAAACTGGATGGTGTTGGGGGGGTCGATGAGAGGGGTTGATTGGATCGATGAGAGGGGTTGAGTGGATCGATGGGAGGGGTTGAGTGGATCGATGAGAGGGGTTGAGTGGATCGATGAGAGGGGTTGAGTGGATCGATGGGAGGGGTTGAGTGGATCGATGAGAGGGGTTGAGTGGATCGATGAGAGGGGTTGAGTGGATCGATGAGAGGGGTTGAGTGGATCGATGAGAGGGTTTGAGTGGATCGATGAGAGGGGTTGAGTGGATCGATGAGAGGGTTTGAGTGGATCGATGAGAGGGGTTGAGTGGATCGATGAGAGGGGTTGAGTGGAGCGATGAGAGGGTTTGAGTGGATCGATGAGAGGGGTTGAGTGGATCGATGAGAGGGGTTGAGTGGAGCGATGAGAGGGGTTGAGTGGATCGATGAGAGGGGTTGAGTGGATCGTTGAGAGGGGTTGAGTGGATCGATGAGAGGGGTTGAGTGGATCGATGAGAGGGTTTGAGTGGATCGATGAGAGGGGTTGAGTGGATCGATGAGAGGGGTTGAGTGGATCGATGAGAGGGGTTGAGTGGAGCGATGAGAGGGGTTGAGTGGATCGATGAGAGGGGTTGAGTGGATCGATGAGAGGGGTTGATTGGATCGATGAGAGGGGTTGAGTGGAGCGATGAGAGGGGTTGAGTGGATCGATGAGAGGGGTTGAGTGGATCGTTGAGAGGGGTTGAGTGGAGCGATGAGAGGGTTTGAGTGGATCGATGAGAGGGTTTGAGTGGAGCGATGAGAGGGGTTGAGTGGATCGATGAGAGGGGTTGAGTGGATCGTTGAGAGGGGTTGAGTGGAGCGATGAGAGGGGTTGAGTGGAGCGATGAGAGGGGTTGAGTGGAGCTGAAGGGTGGGTGTAATGGGTCCTATGTCCTATGAGTAATCAACATACTTTTACTCAAAATGTCCAATATACAAAGTAACAAATACACGCACACCATGACAGACCGAAAGTACAATAAACAATCACTCACAAAAAAAACATGGGGGAACAAAGGGTTAAATAATGAACAAGTAATTGTGGGATTGAAATCAGGTGTGTAAAACAAAGACAAAACAAATGGAAAATGAAAAGTGGATCGGCGGTGGCTAGAAGGCCGGTGACGTCGACCGCCAAACGCCGCCCGAACAAGGAGAGGGACCGACTTCGGCGGAAGTAGTGACAGTGGAATTAAAAACAACAAGATAACTAATGTAAAATACGCTGTGTCCATAAAATGTATATAGGTAGGGTTAGGGGAAAATAATAAACGAAAATATATTTAAAAAAATATCAAATCAAATCATATTTGTCACATAAATGTGTTTAGCAGATGTTATTGCAGGTGTAGCGAAAAGCTTGTGTTTCTAGCTCTAACAGTGCAGTAATATCGAACAAGTAATATCTAACAATTTTACAACAATACACACACATCTAAAGTAAAGGAATGGAATTAAGAATATATAAATATTGGGCAAGCAATGTCAGAGCGGCATAGACTAAGATACAGTTGAATAGGATAGAATACAGTATATACATTTAAGATGAGGAATGCAAGATATGTAAACATTATTAAAGTGACTAGTGTTCCATTATTAAAGTGGCCAGTGATTTCAAGTCTATGTATATAGGGCAGCAGCCTCTAATGTGCTAGTGATGGCTATTTAACAGTCTGATGGCCTTGAGATAGAAGTTGCTTTTCAGTCTCTCGGTCCCAGCTTTGAAACACCTGTACTGACCTCGCCTTCTGGATGATAGCTCGGTGAACAGGCAGTGGCTCGGGAATTGTTGTCCTTGATGATCTTTTTGGATTTCCTGTGACATTGGGTTCTTTAGGTGTCCTGGAGGGCAGGTAGATTGCCCCCAGGGATGGGTTGGGCAGACCACACCACCCTCTGGAGAGCCCTGCGGTTGTGGGCGGTGCAGTTGCTGTACCCGGCGGTGATACAGCCTGACAGGATGCTCTCAATTGTGCATCAGTAAATGTTTGTGAGGGTTTTAGGGGCCAAGCCAAATTGTGCGTTCTTCACCACACTGTCTGTGTGGGTGGAATATTTCAGTTTTTCAGTGATGTGTACGCCGAGGAACTTGACACGTGTGTGTGTATATATATATGTGTATGTGTGTATATATTTACATATTTACATAAAAATATATAAGGGAATTGGAAATTATGCAGACAATTATCTATCTACAATATTAAACCTGATTTGCCCCCCCAAAAAAAGAAAGATATTCAGGCTCTTTTGGAGACCAATTGATGGAGGCCAATGTTTTTTTGTTTACCCCCATGTTGCAGACGACGAATGTCCCTTACAAACTCCAGCAAATCAATCAGAGATCTCCAGGCCCTCCCTCAAGAGTGTCATCAAACAGGAGAAAAGGACTGATCCCGCCTACAGTGACGACTACATCTCTCCACCGCCCAAGTACAAGAGCAGCTTGCTGAAACGGTACCTTA
The DNA here is from genome assembly GCF_013265735.2 of Oncorhynchus mykiss. Classification (NCBI taxonomy): domain Eukaryota; kingdom Metazoa; phylum Chordata; class Actinopteri; order Salmoniformes; family Salmonidae; genus Oncorhynchus; species Oncorhynchus mykiss. The sequence goes on along the minus strand of NC_048592.1, from coordinate 35,100,363 downwards.
ACGACACCCTACGACACGTAATGGCGACCACTGATGACGTCACAAAGTCCCGCCGCAGGAACCACTCAGGGTCGTTCAGCTCCAACGAGTGTGACGATGACCTTGTCTCGCCCTCTTCCTCCGAGGCAGAGACACGCTTTGTCTACCCTATGTGTAAGAGATCACACATTCCTCATTATATTGTGACACTTTACTTGAAAACTCCAACCATAAACACTGCCATAAGCACGACCTAAGACACGGCATACGCAGACATACCAGCTAATGTACAGTGGCAAGAAAAAGTATGTGAACCCTTTGGAAATACCTGGGTTTCTGCATAAATTGGTCATAACATTTGAGGGCAGGGCAACTCTAACCAGCATCTCCAATCTCGTCTCATTGATTGAACTCCAGGTTAGCTGACTCCTGACTCCAATTAGCTTTTGGAGAAGTCATTAGCATAGGGGTTCACATACTTTTTCTAACCTACACTGTGAATGTTTAAATTATGTATTCAATGTAGACAAGAAAAATACAACCATTTGTGTGTTATTAGTTTAAGCACACTGTGTTTGTCTATTGTTGTGACTTAGATTAAGATCAGATCAAATTTTATGACCAATTTATGCAGAAATCCAGGTCATTCCAAAGGGTTCACATACATTTTCTTGCCACTGTATGTTTATATCGACTGGACACGGTCGTGGGTTCACTTGCTTGGCATAACACTAACCAACTAGTTTACTTCTAATCAAGTTTATTGGTTGGGTGCACAGATTTGCAGAGCGAAATGCTTGTCGGGTTAACGTTTGCCATTTTAGGTTGGCCAAACTTCTGTTCCTTGAGTTGGTCTTATCTGTCAATGTCGAGAGCTTTAACAAGACACAAATAGGCACCTGTTTTAACACCTGTGTGCCCTTCAGGACCTGAAGTTAAGAGAATTGCCTTTATTCAGGTTGACTTCTACTGTGTTATTGATTTATTTATTGTTTACTCCATGTGTAACTCTGTGTTGTTGTCTGTTCACACTGCTATGCTTTATCTTGGCCAGGTCGCAGTTGTAAATGAGAACTTGTTCTCAACTAGCCTACCTGGTTAATTAAAGGTGAAATTAAAAAAAAAAAAAAAACTTGAAGTTAGGCGAATTGCCCTTAATCAGGTTGACCTGAAGTTAGGAGAACTGCCCTTAATCAGGTTGACCTGAAGTTAGGAGAACTGCCCTTAATCAGGTTGACCTGAAGTTAGGAGAACTGCCCTTAATCAGGTTGATCTGAAGTTAGGAGAACTGCCCTTAAAATCAGGTTGACCTGAAGTTAGGAGAACTGCCCTTAATCAGGTTGACCTGAAGTTAGGAGAACTGCCCTTAATTAGGTTGACCTGAAGTTAGGAGAACTGCCCTTAATTAGGTTGACCTGAAGTTAGGAGAACTGCCCTTAAAATCAGGTTGACCTGAAGTTAGGAGAACTGCCCTTAATCAGGTTGACCTGAAGTTAGGAGAACTGCCCTTAATCAGGTTGACAACTCTAAACTCCACAAAAGGTCCTGGAACCAAAGCAACAGCTAATAGGAACTTATGCTGACATTTAAATCCCTTACTTAAAGATTTACGGATCAGTGAATTCCATTATCCATATTCTAGAAAGCGTAGTTTCGTTGCCATGGTGGAAATGTCAATTCTCAGGGTCAATTACAGAATATCTGAGATTTTATTGTCCCCAAGGTGAGACGTGAGGACCTTTGCCTAAGTTTCTGGTACAGATGCCGTTTCAGAGTGTTTCTGCTTGGTCCCTGTCACTAAATCACCACAGAGTTCTCCATGGAAGTTGGAACCACTGTATTCACACTCAAGAGTTGACAGTATAGTTTCTAATTGTTTATCTCAGAATTGTGACTTAAATTGTTCAATAAAAACATAACAGTTTATATCACAGGAAGTTTTTACTTAATTAAGTCACAAAATACTTCGTTTTAGGGTAGGCTTCCAAAAGAAAATATAACATTCAGAAAACAAGAAAGATTTCAGATGTCACAGGCACACTGTAACTGTTTGTGTCCCTGGAGTATTTAGGGGCTGCTTGGCGTGGGAGTGGAAAGAGTAAACTAGTCAATATGCCTAATTAGTGCTGTTTCTGGGTTGTCCAATATGACGGCAGTTCATCAAACACGCTTTATTTGCACTACAAAATAGTCAAAATAAAGAAAAATCCTGGAATGAGTAGGTGCATCCAAACTTTTGACTGGTACTGTAAATACAATATTGTAAATTTTTTTAGGAACTCAGTCGGGGTCTCAACTTACTGTTGAGGTGTTAGAATAATAGAATAAACCAGGTTCAATTTAGAAATGTGGTTGCGCATCAGCAGTCACTCAATCAGCCCATGTCAGCAAAAACATTTTAGATAAGCAAGTTATCTAAACTTGTAGTAAACATGGTTGAATTACCGACCAGGGTTGGGCCCATTGATTGTCAGTTATCATATTAAAAACTGCAAACATTTGCCTCCACTCTATGGCAAAATGTGTAGAATTGCAGGAAATTAGTAAAACTGCTAATCTTTCTTTCTGCCACATGGTAAAATGAGTAGAATTGCAGAAAACCTGCTTTAAAAGATAAACATTTTCTCTACGCTCCATGTCAAAATGTGTAGAATTGCAGGAAATTAACTTTTGTTCAAGAAGTTCTAAATCTTGGTGGCTTGGTTTCCATCTGTCTCTCAATCGGCAACTGATTTAGATTTTTAGAACCAGGTGATTTGTCTATCTCCAGTGCCAATCAATGTCTAACTTTTGAGGGGGTGTGAAAACTAGCAGCTCTTGCATCCCCTTGAAGACCCAGGTTTGTGCAAAACGACTTTACGAGTTCATGAACTAAGTGGACTTCCATGACCAGAATTGACATTTTATTTTCAGAGTCAGCCAAGGTATTTTGTATTTGTTGTAGTCAGTTTCCCAGATCAGAATTGGTCTGAGAGGCACTAACATGCTTTTTACAGGTCTTGTAAAAAAAAAACACAATTTCAGGAAAACAAATCAAGAATTATTGTAAAATTTAAAGAATGCAGAGACAAAAAAAAGCACAGTTCAATTTGCCCATAATGATTTACAGTTGAAGTCGGAAGTTTACATACACCTTAGCCAAATACATTTAAACTCAGTTTTTCACAATTGCTGACATTTCATCCTAGTAAAAATTCCCTACACTTAAGCCCGTGAGGATCACCACTTTATTTTAAGAATGTGAAACGTCAGAATAATAGTAGAGAGAATGATTTATTTCAGCTTTTATTTCTTTCATCACATTCCCAGTGGGTCAGAAGTTTACATACACTCAATTATTATTATTATTAAGTATTTGGTAGCATTGCCTTTAAATTGTTTAATTTGGGTCAAACATTTCAGAAAGCCTTCCACAAGCTTCCCACAATAAATTGGGTGAATTCTGGCCCTTTCCTCGTGACAGAGCTGGTGTAACTGAGTCAGGTTTCTAGGCCTCCTTGCTCGCACACGCTTTAACAGTTCTGCCCACACATTTTCTATAGGATGGAGGTCAGGGCTTTGTGATGGCCACTCAAATACCTTGACTTTGTTGTCCTTAAACCATTTTGCCACAACTTTGGAATTATGCTTGGGGTCATTGTCCATTTGGAAGACCCATTTGTGACGAAGCTTTAACTTCCTGACTGACATCTTGAGATGTTGCTTCAATATATCCACATAATTTCCCTTCTCATGATGCCATCTATTTTGTGAAGTGCACCAGTCCCTCCTGCAGCAAAGCACCCCCACAACATGATGCTGCCACCCCCATGCTTCACGGTTGGGATGATGTTCTTCGGCATGCAAGCCTCCCACTTTTTCCTCCAAACATAACGATGGTCATTACGGCCAAACAGTTCTACTCTTGTTTCGTCAGGCCAGAGGACATTTCTCCAAAAAGTACGATATTTGTCCCCATGTGCAGTTACAAACCGTAGACTGGCTTTTTGATGGTGGTTTTGAAACAGTGGCTTCTTCCTTGCTGCATGGCCTTTTAGGTTATGTCGATATAGGACTCATTTTACTGTAGATATAGATACTTTTATACCAGTTTCCTCCAGCATCTTCACAAGGTCCTTTGTTCTGGGATTGATTTCCACTTTTTGCACCGAAGTACGTTCATCTCTAGGAGACAGAACACCTCTCCTTCCTTAGCGGTATGATGGCTGTGTGGTCCCATGGTGTTTATACTTGCGTGCTATTGTTTGTACAGAGGAACGTGGTACCTTCAGGCGTTTGATGAACGAGACTTGTAGAGGTCTACAATTTTTTTCTGAGGTCTTGGCTGAGTTCTTTTGATTTTCCCTTGATGTCAAGCAAAGAGGCACTGAGTTTTAAAGGTAGGACTTGAAATACATCCACAGGTACACATAGAACACCTCCAATTGACTCAAATGATGTCAATTAGCCTATCAGAAGCTTCTAAAGCCATGACATAATTTTCTGGAATTTTCCAAGCTGTTTAAAGGCACAGTCAACTTAGTGTATGTAAACTTCTGACCCACTGGAATTGTGATACAGTGAATTATAAGTGAAATAATCTGTCTGTAAACAATTGTTGGAAAAAATTATTGTATCATGCACAAAGTAGATGTCCTAACCGACTTGTCAAAACTATAGTTTGTTAACAAGACATTTGTGGAGTGGTTGAAAAACGAGTTTTCATGACTCCAACCTATGTATGGGTAAACTTCCGACTTCAACTGTACATGTACATTTTGATTTAGTGCTGAGTTTTCCAGAATAATTACTATTTTCCTTGGTAAAATGAAATGTCAGAACCACCAAAAAAGATTAGAGACATTCAGTAGCAAAATGTGAAAGAGGCCAGACGATTTATTGTCTAGCTGTAGTTGATTTTGGCCCGGACCTTGCTATAGAAATCGGAGTCTGAGATGTTTCAGGCAGTGTGTTTTGAAAGCGGCATTTTGTGTGCTCGCAATTGGCCTCTAATTTTCTTGCTCATAGCTCCCTGAAGAAACATGGCTCTTGACACGCCTGACTCGACTCAACATAACAGAGAGCCCGTTCTGCTGTGTTCACATGAAAAATGTGTGTGCAAACATGCAAATTACACACTATTTCTTACGCATTTATAAACTAAATCAACAAAATGTATGATAACACCCAAACAGTACACAAAGTGTGTTTGGTAGATTGAAAATCCAACATTTGAGCTCATATTTTCCGTAAGATTTAAGTTTCAACCTGGGACGTATTCATTACACCCATTCTGTTGCAAAACAGAAAAAAATGGAACGGGGAGTGATCTATGTACCTGAATTTGTCCAATAGAAACTCTTGTTTTGCTCTGTTTGCTTCCGTTTGGTTTTTAAACTGTGAAAGTTTCCGTAATGAATACACCCCTGGCAACGACACCGTTCCATCTGTTCAATGACACCGTTCCACCTGTTCAACGACACCGTTCCACCTGTTCAACAACACTGTTCTCTGTTCAACGACACCGTTTTCTGTTCAATGACACCGTTCCACCTGTTCAACGACACTGTTCTCTGTTCAACAACACTGTTCTCTGTTCAACGACACCGTTCTCTGTTCAATGACACCGTTCTCTGTTCAACGACACCGTTCCATCTGTTCAACGACACCGTTCTCTGTTCAACGACACCGTTCCATCTGTTCAACGACACCGTTCTCTGTTCAACGACACCGTTCCATCTGTTCAACGACACCGTTCCATCTGTTCAATGACACCGTTCTCTGTTCAACGACACCGTTCCATCTGTTCAACGACACCGTTCTCTGTTCAACGACACCGTTCCATCTGTTCAACAACACTGTTCTCTGTTCAACGACACCGTTCCATCTGTTCAACGACACTGTTCCATCTGTTCAACAACACTGTTCTCTGTTCAACGACACCGTTCTCTGTTCAACGACACCGTTCCATCTGTTCAACGACACTGTTCCATCTGTTCAACAACACTGTTCTCTGTTCAACGACACCGTTCCATCTGTTCAACGACACTGTTCCATCTGTTCAACAACACTGTTCTCTGTTCAATGACACCGTTCCATCTGTTCAACGACACTGTTCCATCTGTTCAACAACACTGTTCTCTGTTCAACGACACCGTTCCATCTGTTCAACGACACTGTTCCATCTGTTCAACAACACCGTTCTCTGTTCAATGACACTGTTCTCTGTTCAACGACACCGTTCTCTGTTCAACGACACCGTTCCATCTGTTCAACGACACCGTTCCACCTGTTCAACAACACTGTTCCAAAAGCACTTCAAATCCAAAGAACCCAAGGTGAGATAGCCATCAATACACTGACTTAAGGTGATTGAATCAGTTTAGGGCATGACAGGAACCAAACGCACCCAGAAGGAGAGACACTGCCACTAAAGATCCATAGAGGGAGTATTACATGTCGCTTATTCACACAATACTCTAATGCGCATTCCTATGACCTTGGATGTACTGCAGTTGAAACAAAGGCAGAGGAAGGAATAGTAAAAAAAAACAGCCAAATAACAGTCAAACAAACTCTGGAGACCTGGAAACACAGCGTCTGTGTTCATGACACCGCACAGATATCGGATTTTTCCATCTCAAAGGCAGAGGAGAAACATAATTGCATTTGTTTTGGCCGGAGTGCCTAAGAGCAGCTAGACTAGAGTACTTCAGTGAGTTAAGGCCCTCTGGTGCAGTTAAAGTTCACACACACACATGCAAATACTGTAAAGCAAACACACGCACAAACAAGCACAGGCACGCACACACGCAAATTCTGTATTGCACGCACACACACGCAAATACTCTAATGCATACAAAACACACACACACACACACACGTAAATATTGGAAAACACAACGTAGACAGTCACACGGATATGAAAATACATATATGTGAAGTACAGGTTCTGGAAAACTCCCGTCTCCAGTTTCCATACTTTTCTGCACAATACATTTAATTTGGTATTTATTTTGTCTCTCTATGTTTTTCAGACGTGATGGACTTGGCATCAACTAGATGTGACAGGTATGTTTGTTTAAGGAACTCTTCTACGTCTGCATGGCTTTAAAGTGAGTAAAAGACTTCTAGCTGCACAAGAATGCCGACATGTTCACTTTTCAAATCATTCATTAACACGTAATAATGTGGCTTTCTCTTCTGGCATGCCCACATTGGGAGGAGCAAATAATGGCAGTCTAGGCAGATGCATTTCTGTCGTCTGTAGGTAGAAAGTCTCCCTGTTGTGTATGACGATTTCATCCTGGGGAGTGTACCATACAGTCTTTAAATCTCCGCCTGGGCTCTCCTTTATGTCTTTTGCAGCGATGGGAAGAGTGAAAGAGGCCAGCGGAGGGAGGTGGCAGAGTGGAGGGAGATCCACGCTGCCATGGCTCTGTCTAACTTGGCCCAGGGGCAGAGCTGCGCCACAGGGCCCACCACCACCAGCTGTGCCACAGGGCCCACTACCACCAGCTGCGCCACAGGGCCCTCCTCCACCACCAGCTGCGCCACAGGGCCCACCACCACCAGCTGCGCCACAGGGCCCTCCTCCACCACCAGCTGCGCCACAGGGCCCACCAGTTGCATCATCCAGAAGTCTTCCCACATCTCCGAGATAAAGACTGTCAAAGTGGTCTAGACACTGATCACTCAATGTCTAGACACTATTTCCCTCTAGGCGCATATCTAGGATCAGCTTCTCCCCCTCCAATCCTATCCTTAATAATTAGCGAGGAAAATGCTAAACTGAACCAAGATCAGCGTCTAGGGGCTTCTTCAACCTACACCGTCTGGACCAGGGCCAATCTGGTCACTTGAATCAATTTGAATTACAAAAGGCAACCTGTGATTTATATTATATGTTTTTACAACCTACAATGTTAAATTGTGGTACAATTTTTTTTTTTAATGCGATTTTCAAAACTTAACACAAGTGTAGAAGAACTGCAGTAAAAAAAAACAGTGTTGACCAACTTTGCAAAGTTACCTACTCTGTCAAAGTGTTTTAACATTTTTGATTTTGATGTGAGAGGAATATGAAAGGACAAATTTCTACCTTGATGTAAATATTTTTTTATTTAACCTTTATTTAACTTGGCATGTCAGTTAAGAACAAATTCTTATTTACAATGATGGCCTACCAGGGAACAGTGGGTAAACTGCCTTGTTCAAGGGTAGAATATGACAGATTGTTTTTACCTTGTCAACTCGGGGATCCAATCTAGCAACCTTTCGGTTACTGGCCCAACGTTCTAACCACTAGGCTTACCTGACGCCCCAAATATTAGATAAATATCCTTGTAGCAGTATTGTAAAATAATGTGGCATCGAAGTCATGATAGAATATAGTAGCACATTTCAGAGCAAAAATAGAACTGAGGATTTTTTCAATACTAAAGACCAGTTTTCATCAGTTTTCACCATGAGGTGAACCCCCCCTTTGGTAGTCTCACCTCATGGTCTGGGTATGGAGTATAGGCGTCCGCATGCTTCCCAGACTAACAGGTTCGGATGAGTTTGTGTATATATTATACGCCATTTTATGACTTTTTTGTTTGTGTTGGACTCCAGTAAGGGTTTTTTCAGATTTTCGGGCACATTATAAAAAAAATAAAAAAATAAATGTATAGAGGCCAACCGGAGTTTAGAACTCAAAGTTTTCGCACCTTCTTCCGTGATTGGTCAACTGTAGGGATTCTTTAATAAAGTCTTTGTTGTCATTCAACGAGAGAGACGACTTGTTTTCATGCACATTTTTTAATTGAGAAATACAGCACCAAACATCTTAGTAATTGCGTGACTACGATCTCCACGGCAAACACGGCAAAATCAATGACCGATTTCTTGAGTTACTGTATCTTAGATTCATTCTGACTCTTTTTAGGAAGTGTATATTGGCTACAGCTTCTCAAAATGGCCAAACAGTACTATTTTCTCATTTTTCAAGCGAAGGTCTTAAGTGAGTTTACGAGCACACTCGTTTGGTTAGCCTAGCCGACTTTGGCTAGCCACCAGTCGAACTGAAGCAAGTCCATCCAAGTAACCACATGACTTTAAATATGCTGAAAAGTGGAGCAGAGACAATGGTGTGCCAACCTGATTCTTGCTTCTTTGGAATGCTGCTGGCTTCTTCTTCCAAGACAGACAGTTCCACCTACCAGATAACCTACAGTTCCTTCAGAAAGTATTCATACCCATTGACTTATTCCACATGTTGTTGTGTTACAGCCTGAATACAAAATTGATTAAATATTTAATTTTTTTCTCTCATCCATCTACACACAATACCCCATAATGACAAAGATAAAATATATATTTTTTGAAATGTCTACAAATGAAACTCAGAAATCTAATTTACATAAGTATTAAGACACATAAGACACTTCAAATTGAGCTCAGGGGCATCCAATTTCCTTTGAGATCTCATTACAACTTGGGAGTCTACCTGTGGCCAATTTAACTGGTTGGACATGACTTAGAAAGAAACACCCCTGTATATATAAGGTCTCACAGTTGATGGTGCATGTCAGAGCAGAAACTATATCATGAAGTCCAAGGAACTGTCCGTAAATCTGGCAGATAGAATTGTGATGAGGCATATACTGTATCTGGGGAAGGGTATAAAACAATTTCTAGAATGTCGAAAATCTCCAAGAGCACAGTGGTGTCTATCGTTGGGAAATTGAAAAAATATGAAACAACCCAGAATCTGCCTAGAGCTGGCTGGACAACCAAGCAAGAAGGACCTTGGTCAGGGAGGTGACCAAGAACCCAATGACCACTCTGACAGAACTACAGAGTTCCTTGCCTGAGATGGGAGAACCTGCCAAAAGGACAACAGTCTCTACAACACTTCAACAATCTAGGCTTTATGGGAAAGTGGCCAGATGGAAGCCACTATTGAGAAAAAGGCACATGACAGCACGCCTGGAGTTTGCAAAAAAAAGGCATGTCATAAGACAAAAGATTCTCTGGCCTGAAAGCAAAGTGCCTGGAAAAAAAACAGGCACAGCTCATCACCCGTCTAACACCATCCCTACTGTGAAGCATGGTGGTGGTAGCATTATTCTATGGGGATGCTTTTCAGTGGCAGGGACTTGGGAGACTGGTAAGAATTTTTTTTAAACTATAAATGAATAGTGCCAAATACAGGAAAATCCTTGATGAGAACCTGCTTCAGAAAGAAAGAAGCAAATGACCTTAGACTGGGGTGAAGATTTACGTTCCAACAGGACAATGACAGCAAGCATACAGCCAAAGCAATGAAGCAATGCTGGAATGGCTTCAGAACAAGAATGTGAAAGTCCTTGAGTGACCCAGCCAAAGCCCAAACTTCAATCCCATTGAAAATCTGTGGAAAGATTTGAAGATTGCTGTTCACTGACACTTCCCATCTAATTTAACAGAGCTTGAGAAAAATCTCCAAGGAAGAACGGGAGGAAAATCCCCAAATTCAGATGTGCAAAGTTGATACAGACATACCCCAGAAGTCTCAAAGCTGATACAGACATACCCCAGACGACTCAAAGCAGTAATCGTAGCCAAAGGTGCTGCTAAAAAACGATTGACTCAGGGGTGTGAATACTTATGTAAATGTGATATCTTTATTTACATTTTCAAAAACTTCTAAAAACATGTTTTCACTTTGTCATTATTGGCTATTGTGTGTAGATGGGTGAGAGAGAGAGAGAAAAAATGGATTTAATATATTTTGAATTCAGGCTGTAACACGACAACATATGGATTAAGTCAAAGGGGTATGAATCCTTTCTGAAGGAGCTGTATACTAAACGGTTAACAAGTCTCATTCATTCACCACTTCCTGCCTTATAGTATTTCTATCGGATTGTAATGTTTGAGCGATAAAAACATTTAAATGGGGGGGGGGTGTCAATGTGTGTATTTCTTTATTGTAACCGTGAGATATATTTGATTACATGAGAACTGTGTTTTTGACCATTGACTATTTAAGAAAAATTCTCAATTCTCACAAAAAAATTCTCAATGACTTGTTATATTCACTTTTAAAAGACTGGATTTGTATCCTAGGTATAAATATTATCACAACATAGCAGTGGAAATACTTTTGAATTAATACATTTGACTAAATAAATGTGAAACGTGTTCAACTTCTCTTGCTAATCCAATCCCACTAGGCTATACCTCACTAAAAATGATGAGTTTAGTTTTTTTTTGCTCATAAACCACTTATGTCTTGGTCTTATAGAATGAGTTTTAAGGCTGCACAACCATACAACTGTTTTATTTTGTTTTTTTATCACTGTATTGGCCATCTGACAGAGTGGACTTATCATGATGCATTTTGGGGACATTCTCCTGACACTGAACATACGCATATAATCATACATTGGGCTCTGAGACAATACCCTAAAACATAGCTTAGTAGCATTTTCCACTGGTCCCTTTCGCATGCTTTGGTGACATCATGAGTAGCGTGTTCAAAGTCTTGCACGTTGAGCTAGATCAGTAGAAGTTTATCAGATCTATCCAACGAGTGGACAAAACATTATTTACACTGCTCTTTCCATGACATAGACGGTCCAGGTGAAAGCTATGATCCCTTATTGGTGTCACTTGTTAAATCCACTTCAATCAGTGTAGATGAAGAGGAGGAGACATGTTAAAGAAGGATTTTTTTAAAGTCTGGAGACATGGATTGTGTATGTGTGCCATTCAGGGTGTGAATGGGCAAGACAAAATATTTAAGTGCCTTTGAACAGGGTATGGAAGTAGGTGCCAGGTGCACCGGGTTTGTGCCAAGAACTGCAATGCTGCTGGATTTCTTGCTCAACAGTTTCAAATCAAATAACATTCTGAATTTTCCCGTGTGTCAAGAATGGTCCACCACCTAAAGTACATCCAGCCAACTTAACACATGGGCCAGCATCCCTGTGGAACACTTTTGATACCTTGTAGAGTCCATGCCCTGATGAATTCAGGCTGTTCAGGGGGGGGTTGCAACTCAATATCAGGAAGGTGTTCTTAATTTTTTGTACTCAGTATAAATACTGCAGTTTGGTTAGGTATAGCTAACATTGACATTCAATACAGTTCAACAAATAAAAGGACCTTTGGACTGTATTAAAGATACGATTACCATAAGAAAACAAATAGTGAAAGAATACCGGTATGCGCATTCCCCACAAACATTCAGCTCGTAAAAATAGCCTATTGCAGTAGAGAAATAGTGCTCTCGAGGCAACTCGAACAACAAACTCAAAACATTCCTCTTCTTCCCATTGTCTTTTATTTCAGTTTGAAATTATACAAACTGTCATGACCGAGCACAACACCACTTACAAGTGTCATTTGAATGTTATGGTATAGATAGATATAAGGTGATTAATGGATGGAAAACGAGCCCACTTAAATTTAAAAAAAAAAGGTCAGACAAAAACTGAAGATACAACAAATAAACAGGATAGTTATTTAAAATTAAAATAGCAAAACATGCAACAAACATACTGTATATCTTGCTACAGATATACAGACTCAAATCTGTCTTGACAATGGGTTTTTGCATGTACGTGTGGCGTGACATGACTGTGTGTGTAATATGTTAGAGTGGACCATTAGAGTGGACCATTTAACAAGACAGGCATGAGAGAAACCTGTTGGGCCGATCCATGTAAATTGCATCCCTTTTCCAGACCACGGGATACACTGAACATCCATAAGCATGCTTGAACTAACGACCATTATGTAATAAGAAGGCTTGATTGAAGGGCTTGAGGTCAGAATGAAACCAAGTTGATTATTTGTATTTTTTTAAAGAGAAAAACAACTTTATTTTGCAATAGCTTTAATAATAAACTTAACCTTTTTCCCCCCTTCAACATTTGAGCCAGTAACAGCTATGGATAAGCACATCACTAGGCTCACAACGCCACACGGACGGACTGTGGTTACGAAGACGTAAAACATTGCATGCATGTTCCCACATCAGGAAATAAAAAGTGGAAGAAAATATAAAATATTTAACAGCTTGGAATAGAGCAATTACCAAGTAAATAAAATGGAAGGGGATAAAAAAAAAAAAAAAGACAATTGGTTGTCAACCAGTGGGATACGTTTGAAGTGTACACACTTCTTCCACGTTAAATGGATGTCTGTCTATGACTAGGCGCACAATGCGTGGTGATGAACGCCTGTCAGCTGTTACGAAGTGCTTATGGGGCGGGGGGGGGTTAATAGGCCTGCAAAACACTAGCTAGGACAAAGTGAAGGTGCGTGGAAGGTCTGAAGCCCCACCCCACATCGAAGGACTCTACCTTCATCTATTGGTCCTACGGTAACCATAGTTAAGGCATGCAGATCTACTCATCAAGTAGAAAACGACATAAATAGCGAAGGTATTTGCGGTATAACTTGGTAGGCATTTGACATGACACAATGATCCTATTCATAATGTATTGCATAAACGTGTAGCAGAAGGTATTGAATATAGTGTAGAGAAGACATTCCCTGTTTCACCATGATGTGTTCGACAAGACGCACAAGTGACTTGGTGTGGTTAACAAACTTGATAAAACAAAATGTACCTCCTTCAAGCGTGATATTTTACACATGATGAAAATCAACTGTGTTCTCAACACGACGCACTGTGACAACTGGCTGGCGGTACAGGAAGAGTGCAAACCGCAAAGTCCCTTTGTACCGAGACATCGGAAAGTGCAGATGAACCCTTTGCCGTGACTCAGTATATAAACACACACACAGTATATTAACGGACTCTTAATATCCTTCTCAGGTTCTGGTTTCCAGTATGCCGTTTGGGTTGGTTCCAGGTTTACAGTACGGAACAATATCCTCCACAGCCTCCAGCCCCGCGCTGCTCCTGGTCCCCCAGCTGAACACCCCGTGGCTGGGCGTTGCTTTCCCAAAGCCCTGGAGTCTGGAGAATCTTCTCCACCAGCTCCTCGAAGGCACACTGGACACCATCCCGCGTTTTAGCACTGGCCTCTACCAAAGTGGAAGGGCACATTAGTGTGATATTAGCATTAAGGGGGATGCAACAACAACAAAAACTCACTTCAAAACTATTTTAGGGTCTGTTTTGAATAAAATGGGAGCAAAAGTGACAGTGGGTATACGTTTTCAGACTATTTCAGTTCAAGTCCCAGTAGCTGATTGTTTTTAATGCAACAAAATATGTGCATGACAAGTGCCATTACAACATCGGACTGGGATGGATTTCTTCACCCCGAGAGTGATGTCCGATTCACCCAGTCCACACATTAAGGTCCTTTTCTAAGGAGATATCTTTACTCTGTTGATTTTCTGACTTATGATGGATGATGATCTTGATTTGGGTAATTTAGATTGACATGTGTAGACATACACATTCAGCGTTCATAAAATGTCAATGTTCGCATCAAGAAAAAGTTGTGTGTGTGTGTGTGTGTGTGTGTGTGTACACACACACACACACACACACACACACACAGGGCACTGTGTAGCCTACACGGCACATAGAAACAAAAACATTACCCTTTTCCATAAACCCTTTTCAAAACCTTTAATTTAGTCATTCTAAAATGGAAAGTCTTCAGAAATGCTATAACCTAATTTCAGGAGGCGATTGGAGCTGGGAAATAGAAACACATGTAGACATGAGGTTTGACAGATGATTGACTGCAGATTTGCGATCGTAATCCAGTTCTCCTGGAAGGGCTGCATCCTTCAGTGTTGTGCTGACAGTGGAGATTAGGAATGTCAAAATGGAGAGTTACAGGATGACATCTGTGCCCGAATTCAAGAGTCTGCACACTTGTTGTAAAAGCTAGTCTCCAACTGGTATTTACTCACCAAACGGTGAAAGAGATCTTTAAGTAGTAGACCCCATTAACTTGAGTATCCGGGTTATTGTACTCAGACGCCCAGCTATTTTACAAAGACCCAAGAACTTACCAATAAAAAGCATGGAGTGTTTCCTTGCGAACTTAAGGCCTTCGTTTCGGTCAACTACACGGTTTTCCTGAAAAAAAAAAAAAAAAAAAAAAAAAAACGGAACTGTCAAATTTAACAATGGGTTCACATAACAGAGGTTAGCCTGTGGAATGTGTAACGGCATCAGGCACAATACCAGCAACACAAAACATTGCTAAGTGATAGGACTTTATTTGTTGCATTCCAACACGGGAGACAATGGCAGCTAGGTGACAATATAAGAGAAGCGCAGCTGAAAAGACAGATTCATGCCAGACAGGTATGACCCACAATGCACTGGGACGCCCACCTCCTTATCAATCTTGTTCCCAACCAGCATTTTGACGAGGTCGTTCCGTGTGCAGTACGTCTCCAGTTCGTTCAGCCAGTTTTCCAGCCTCGTGAACGTGTCCCGTTTAGTGACATCGTACACTAAGAGCAAAAAAGAGGAGATTAACAGTGTCTGTACCTTATCCACATCTACAATTAAAATGTGTTATACAAGCGCGGGGGTAGGGGGTACGGAAATCATACTGTGGAGGTCCACAGTACTAGAGGTTCAGAATTGAGAATGTGAGTTGAATGGAGTATTTGAAATAGGCACCTCATTTTTTGGGAGACCAGGGACTTCTCAGAGTATGACTGCTTCGTAATTTTACATCATAATGTCTAAGATCGTATGGCCAGGAGGAACCTGATCCTAAGTCAGCATGTTTAGTACATACGGCTCCAGACGTGATAATAATATGTTCACCACTGTTGGTCAAACAAACACTCACCCAGTATGACTCCCTGTGCACCACGGTAGTAGCTGGGCGTCAGGGTCCGGAACCTCTCCTGTCCTGCTGTGTCCTAACAGGCCCAAAAAAACAACAACAACAACAACCGGCGTCAATGAGAGAAAGCAGTGTGTCAATTTTCAGCACTGAACACAGAAACTGTTACCCATGCCCTGCCAGCGTCAAGAGGAATTCACTTCGTAGAAAGTATCAACACGCAGCATTATGGATAGGAATTATAACAACTTTTTCAATTAGTTTATGAATATATATATTTTTTTTGATGAGTCACAATTATCAAAATTTGATGAGACTATGAAGAGATTCACATTTAGTAAATACTAAAACATGTCAATCTTCCCAGGTCCTGCTAGGGTCGTGGATTTCACTTTGGGAGGCCAACCTTCCGCCGTCATAGCTTCTCTATGTGACACATTAGACAATAGCACCATCTCATGGTGCAATCCCATGCTGCTTGCATCTCTATCCTTGAACAAGCTGTTCTACAGTGCCTTCAGAAAGGAAGAGTCACACCCTTTGACTTCTTCCACATGTTGTTGTGTTACAAGGTGATAAATGGTTCTGTCAACCATCTACACATACACCATCTTGATTAGATAAGTATTCAAACCCCTGAGTCAACACATGTTAGAGCCACCTTTGGCAGTGATTACAGCTGTGAGTCTTTCTGGGTAAGTCTCTCAGAGCTTTCCATACCTGGAATGTACAATATTTGCACATTCATTCTAATTTTTTTATTATACTTCTTTGCTCTGTCAAGTTTGTTGATTGCTAGACAGCAATTTAAGTCAAAAAGTGTAACTAGGCCACTCAGCAACATCGTTTTTATTTTTAAATAACATTTTATTTCAACTGACTTTCCTAGTTAAATAAAGGTTAAGAACAAATTCTTATTTACAATGACGACCTTCCCTGGCCAAACCCGGAGGACGCTTTGCCAATTGTGCGCCGCCCTATGGGACTCCCAATCACGGCCGGATGTGACACAGCCTGGATTTGAACCAGGGACTGTTGTGACCCATCTTGCACCGAGACACAGTGCCTTACACTGAAGTTGCTCCCGAGTGGCGCAGAGTTTATCTTTGACCTTGGGTTTTAGGTTATTGTCCTGGTGAATGTCTCCCAGTGTCTGCTGGAAAGCAGACAACCAGGTTTTCCTCTAGGATTTTGCTTTGTTCGATTCAGTTTCCTTTCATATTTTTATTTTTATTTTTAACTCCCTAGTCTTTGCCGATGACAAGCATACCCATAACATGATGCAGCCACCACCATGCTTGAAAATATGAAGATTGGTACTCAGTGATGTATTTGCCCCAAACATAAGACTTTCTATTCAGGACATAAAGTACATTTCTTTGTCACATTTTTTTGTTGTTGCAATATTACTTTATTGCCTTGTTGCAAACAGGATGCATGTTTTGGAATATTTGTAATCTGTACAGGCTTCCTTCTTTTCACCCTGTCAAATAGGTAAGAATTGTGGAATAACTACAATGTTGTTGATCCATCCTCAGTTCTCTCCTATCACAGCCATTAACCTCTCTGTGATATTTAAAATAGGCTTTACGGCGAAAGCACACCAAACGATTATGTTAGGTCAGCACCTAGCCACAGAAAAACATACAGCCATTTTCCAAAGAAGCAGAGGTGTAAGAAAAGTCAGAAATAGCGTTATAAATATTCACTTACCTTTGATGATTTTGATCGGAATGCACTCCCAGGAATCCCAGTTCCACAATAAATGTTTGTTTTTTTCCATCATTTATGTCCAAATACTTCCTTTTTGTTCACGCGTTTAGCCCAGTAATCCAAATGCTCAATCGCTTAGTTCTAGGCTACCCTGGGGCGGCAGGGTAGCCTAGTGGTTAGAGCGTTGGACTAGTAACCAGAAGGTTGCGAGTTCAAACCCCCGAGCTGACAAGGTACAAATCTGTCGTTCTGCCCCTGAACAGGCAGTTAACCCACTGTTCCCGTCATTGAAAATAAGAATTTGTTCTTAACTGACTTGCCTGGTTAAATAAAGGTAAAATAAAAAATTAGTTCTGACGAAAAGTTTTAGTACAGTTCGTAGAAATATGTCAAACGATGTATAGAAACAATCTTTAGGGTGTTTTTATCACACATCTTCAATAATGTTTCAACCGGACAATTCCTTTGTCTTTAGAAATGAAAGGGAACGCAGCTACCTCACAGCCACGCACATGATTTAGTTCATGGCATTCTGCCAGACACCTGACTCAAACAGCTCTCATTCTCTCCCCCTTCACAGTAGAAGCCTGAAGCAAGGTTCTAAAGACTGTTGACATCTAGTGGAAGCAGTAGGAAGTGCAATATGACCCCATAGACACTGTATATTGGATAGGCAAAGACTTGAAAACCGACAAACCTCAGATTACCCACATCCTGGTTGGATTTTTTCTCAGGTTTTTGCCTGCCATGAGTTATATTATACTCACTGACATCATTCAAACAGTTTTAGAAACTTCAGAGTGTTTTCTATCCAAATCTACTAATTATATGCATATTCTAGCTTTTGGGCCTGTGTAGCAGGCAGTTTACTCTGGGCACCATATTATCCAAGCCACTCAATATTGCCCCCCCAGTCCCAAAGAAGTTCAACTCTAACGGTTTTAAAAATCACCATTGGCCTCATGGTAATGAACCCTGAGCTGTTTCTTTCCTCTCCAGCAACTGAGTTAATTAAGAAGGACACCTGTATCTTTGAAGTGACTGGGTGTATTGATACACCATCCAAAGAGTAATGAATAACTTCACCATGCTCAAAGGGATATTCAATGTCTGCCTTTTATCGATTTTTTACCAATTGGGGCCCTTCTTTGCGAGGCATCGGAAAACCTCCCTGGTCTGTATGGTTGAATCTGTGAAATTCACTGCTCGAATGAGGGACCTTACAGATAATTGTACGTGTGGGGTACAGAGATGAGGTAGTCATTCAAAAATCATATTAAACCCTATTATTGCACACAGAGTGAGTCCACGCAACATATTGTGACTTGTTGAGCAAATGTTTATTCCTGAGCTTATTTAGGCTTGCTATAACAAATGGGTTGAATACTTAATGACTCACATAATTCCACTTTGACATTATTTAGTAGGCTAGTGACAAAGTATACATTTAAAACTCCGGCTGTAACACAAAATGTGTAAAAAGTCAAGGGGTGTGAATACTTTCTGAAGGCACTGTATGTAGTTCTTCTGAAATAGAACATCTTGGGATGTGTTCAGGAGGCAGGAAAGGAACAAACGTTCTGAAACTTAGGAGGTAACCTATCTGAATGTACAATAACATGGACCCAAGGACAGTCATGTTTGCATAAAATAATCAGAAAATGACCATTTGCATTTCAGGTAAAATAACAACCCAATGTCCAACCCCAGGTCAAACTAGCTAGCAACATCTAGTTAGCCAAATGTCCATTAATGTTTCATATGTATTTCGAACCTGCACCCAAAAGAATCGGTTCAGGGTCATATTTTAACCAGCATGTACTGTACGAAATGTACGAAATCAAAATGCGCGTATCGACTCATTGATTTACTCCCCTTACAACTGGTATGTACTTCCAACAAAAAGTCACAAAAAAAATACAATTAAAACATACTTGCAACCGAGAAAGGTCACAGGTCAGAAGACTACAACAGGCATTGTCCAGTTGCTTGTACATTATTTATTTTGACCTTTGTTGGAAGTACCTCCCAGCCGTAACGGCGTAAATGAAAATCGCCGCTCAGTGAAACTCCTTATTTGGTGATAAACATATTTTTACATTATAAAGCTTGCAGAGCTGGTGAATGAGAGTCTGAGTCAGAGCTTTCTGGGCATTAGAGAGGTCTATAACACACAGATACTGGTTCCACCATCCGTTATTTACCAAAACACTGGCAGGTGGCAACTTTGTTTTTGTGTGCACTGCAGACTGTCCCTTTAAGAATGTGAATTTCCTGACGTTCACTTCACAGAGTACGTTGGCCACACCTTAGAAAAATCTACCTAATTACAGTGAAAGAGCTTAGATTCGAATGATAATACATGACATTTTCATACACTTACCCAAATAGCAAGCTTGGCACTATTCCCATCCACTGCAATTGTTTTTACTTTGAAATCCACACCTGTGTCAAAAAGAGGGAGGCAGGAGCAGACTCAAGTGGAGACCCATAAATATGAATAGCCTAATGTGTGACATAACAATATTCCATTGTCACATAGGCCTAGCAACGGTGTCAAAACGGCTGTTAGCGTGGGAATGCTGTGTTTTCCCCTTCCCATTAACAGTGCACTGGGGCATACTCCTTTAGGACTTACCTATGGTTGCTGCCAGGTCTGGGTCAAAAGTATCGTCTGTGAATCTCAGGAGAAGACTGTTTGGGATACAGAAGGGAAACACCACGTCTGAGAGCAGACATTTTAACACTGACACACCAGATATAGCCTACCTAGCCCACAACCTATGAAAACTATTTAGTTAGCAAACTAACAAGGGCTGGGATGGGTTTGCCACATACCACCAGCTCCAGATAGCTAGCTTGTAGATCAACCGGTATCTGGGCAAACGAGAAGGACGTGACAAGATCTCCTCTGTACCCAGAAAGCTACTCGTCGTTTCGTTTACCCAGCAGATTGATTACTGGTTCTACTAGACAAAAATAAATAACTAACACGTAGCTAGCAATTTACCTGCAAATATTTAAATAATCATCAAGTAAGATGATAAAAAAGCAAGTGTAGGAAAGTTATTGTTATTCCCAATTCAAAGGACAAACGGATGCAGCTGGTTATACAGCTAGCGTTAGCTAATGTGTTAGCTAAGAAAAGTTACATAGTGTAGCTAAGGTTAGCTCAATATAACGTTACTAGGCTAAATAGCCTTCCTGTAATGAGCAAAACTTCAACAACAAAAATACTATCTTACCTTGACTTGCCGACACCACTCTCACCAATTATCAATATTTTCAAAGTTGTCAACACGTCGTCGTCCATATTTCTAACGTTTTTCTAAGCTGTCTGATAATCAGTTTTTGGGGGGTGTTTGTCTGACGTTGACAGTGCGATTTTCGGCTCAGTGCTGTGACCGCTACAACAGTAACGAAGCACTTCCGGTTCGTGGTTTTTATTCTTCCTTCAAAATAAGAGTACTATCTTGTAAACTGTGTAAAATGAACACTGTTCGTTAATTGTGAAGGCAAACATGATCGAAAATATGGAAACGTTTCAACATTTATTATAGTATATTAACTTGTCTCACACCTTAGTTCCTAGTGAATACACCCCTGGATGTGTCTTATGGAACATACATATTGCTGTTACAGTCTAGGAACCATAGTTTAGGTCCATATTTACCAGGGGACCCTCCTGGTTAACCAGTTTGATGACTATGTTCAGTATTGCCAGTAAAAGGGTGAAGCTAAATCACATGTGTTTATCAGTCAAAGTCTCACTGATATGCATATGAAACATTCTCAAAATAAATTCAAGAAAACTGGGCTGCTGTTTAATATTTAACCATATTATCATTATAAATGCCCATTTACAAGTCTATAGTTTAGTCTAAACTCCTCTTGCTGTTGCTGATGCATTTAGGAGATAGAAGGGGCCCTGTGATAGACTAACTTCTGTCTAAGGGGTGTACTTGTACATCAAGCTGCCTCACACTACGGAAACAAGAGATAGACTAGTGTCCTGTCTAGGGGGTGTACTTGTACATCAAGCTGCCTCACACTACAGAAACAGGAGATAGACTCCTGCTCCTATGAGTCGTTCCGAATAGCACAAGCTTAGGCTACCTACTTACCTGTTGCTGTGCTTGTAAGATAAAAAGTGAAAGTGGTTAGAGATAATCAAATCATCCTTAACAATGTAGATCATTATATTATTTTTAAGTGGGACTAAGGATGTAGTGGGACTAAGATGCTGGGCATGGGTAATAACATAATTTCATTCTGACAAGAATACTGAAAGAACAAGATTGTTATTCAATAAAGACTTTGTTCTCCATAGAGTCAGCTGGGGATAGAGACAAAGTAGCGTCACAATTCAACAGCTCAGACACGAGAGGTATGTGGCAGGGTCTACAGTCAACCACGGACTACAAAAAGAAAACCAGCCCTGTCTCGGACCACGATGTCTCGCTCCCAGACAAACTAAACAACTTCTTTGCTCGCTTTGAGGATAATACAGTGCCACCGACACGACCGGCTACCAAAACCAGCAGGCTCTCCTTCACTGCAGCCAACATGAGTAAAACATTTAAACGTGTTAACCCTTGCAAGGCTGCTGGCCCAGACGGCATCCCCAGCCGTGTTCTTAGAGCATGCGCAGACCAGCTGACTGGTGTGTTTACGGACATAATCAATCCTTATCCCAGTCTGCTGTTCGCACATGCTTCAAGAGGGCCACCATTGTTCCTGTTCCCAAGAAAGCTAAGGTAACTGAGCTAAATGACTATCACCCCGTAGCACTCACTTCCGTCATCATGAAGTGCTTTGAGAGACTAGTCAAGGACCATATCACCTTCACCCTACCTGACACCCTAGACCCACTCCAAATTTCTTACCGCCCCAATAGGTCCACAGACGACGCAATCACACTGCACACTGCCCTAACTCATCTGGACAAGAGGAATACTTATGTAAGAATGCTGTTCATCGACTGCAGCTCAGCATTTAACACCATAGTACCCTCCAAACTCGTCATTAAGCTCAAGACCCTGGGTCTCGACCCCGCCCTGTGCAACTGGGTCCTGGACTTCCTGATGGACCGCCCCCAGGTGGTGAGGGTAGGAAACAACATCTCCACCCCACTGATTCTCAAAACTGGGGCCCCACAAGGGTGCGTTCTCAGCCCTCTCCTGTACTCCCTGTTCACCCATGACTGCGTGGCCATGCACTCAATCATCAAGTTTGCAGAGTACACTACAGTGTAGGCTTGATTACCAACAACGACGAGACGGCCTACAGAGAGGAGGTGAGGGCCCTGGGAGTGTGGTGTCAGGAAAATATCCTCACACCCAATGTCAACAAAACAAATGAGATGATCGTGGACTTCAGGAAACAGCAGAGGGAGCAGCCCCCATCCACATCGACGGGACAGTAGTGGAGAAGGTGGAAAGTTTTAAGTTCCTCGGCATACACATCACGGACAAACTGAAATGGTCCACCCACACAGACAGTGTGGTAAAGAAGGCACAGCAGCGCCTCTTCAAAATTTAGGAGGCTGAAGAAATTCGGCTTGTTACCAAAAACACTCACACTCACTTTTACAGATGCACAATTGAGAGCATCCTGTCGGGCTGTATCACCGCCTGGTACGGCAACTGCTCCGCCCACAACCGTAAGGCTCTCCAGAGGGTAGTGAGGTCTGCACAACGCATCACCGGGGGCAAACTACCTGCCCTCCAGGACACCTACACCACCCGATGTCACAGGAAGGCCAAAAAGATCACCAAGGACAACAACCATCCGAGCCACTGCCTGTTCACCACACTACCATCCAGAAGGCGAGGTCAGTACAGGTGCATCAAAGCGGGGACCGAGAGACTGAAATCTCAAGGCCGTCAGACTGTTAAACAGCCATCACTAACACTGAGTGGCTGCTGCCAACATGCTGACTCATCTTTAGCCACTTTAATAATAACAAATTTGATGTAATAAATGTATCACTAGCCACTTTAAACAATGCCACTTTATATAATGTTTACATACCCTACATTACTCATCTGATATGCACAGTGCCTTGCGAAAGTATTCGGCCCCCTTGAACTTTGCAACCTTTTGCCACATTTCAGGCTTCAAACATAAAGATATAAAACTGTATTTTTTTGTGAAGAATCAACAACAAGTGGGACACAATCATGAAGTGGAACGACATTTATTGGATATTTCAAACTTTTTTAACAAATCAAAAACGTAAAAATTGGGCGTGCAAAATTATTCAGCCCCCTTAAGTTAATACTTTGTAGCGCCACCTTTTGCTGCGATTACAGCTGTAAGTCGCTTGGGGTATGTCTCTATCAGTTTTGCACATCGAGAGACTGACATTTTTTCCCATTCCTCCTTGCAAAACAGCTCGAGCTCAGTGAGGTTGGATGGAGAGCATTTGTGAACAGCAGTTTTCAGTTCTTTCCACAGATTCTCGATTGGATTCAGGTCTGGACTTTGACTTGGCCATTCTAACACCTGGATATGTTTATTTTTGAACCATTCCATTGTAGATTTTGCTTTATGTTTTGGATCATTGTCTTGTTGGAAGACAAATCTCCGTCCCAGTCTCAGGTCTTTTGCAGACTCCATCAGGTTTTCTTCCAGAATGGTCCTGTATTTGGCTCCATCCATCTTCCCATCAATTTTAACCATCTTTTAACCACCATTACCATTTTTTAGAATAATCCAGCCCACATATTAGAATATTAAGATAATGTTATTCATCAATACAATCAACATTTTATAACACTAATCAAAATATTGACAATATTTACAGTGATTGTGGTTAGAGTGAGAGAGCAAGCACACTCTCCGATCCCACCGTCCCCCCACTGTGGGGAACAAGTAGCCTGGGTATACCAATATGTTTGTGCTAACATTTCACTGCTTGCCACTCCTTGTCATGCCAAACATGAATGTTAGCACAAAACAGGTTGTGGATTTCAGGCTACGGAACAGGCTGTCTGGGCTCCAATTTAGAGGGAATGAACTGCTTAACATGGAGCCTTTCTCTTCTCTATCGCTGTCCTGAAAGCACTCTGCACAGGCAGAAGTGGAGGACAAAGAGAGGATCTTTACTGAGCTGATCTGCTCCATTAAGCTGAAGGAACTGGTCAGAAACAAGGAGAAGGCTGAAGTGACTTAGGCTGAAGGACTCCTGGAGCAACTAGAGAAGGAGATAGCTGAGCTAAGGAGTAGAAGTGCTGAGCTGGAGCAGCTCTCACACACACATGATCACATCCATTTCCTTCAGATAACTATACTGCCTTGTTAGAGGTGCTAGTGATATGAAAAATAATTCATAATTGAAAATAAATATTAATTCTCTCAATCTGTTCTGTCTGTCTGTGTTCATGTGCCTGCCTCGCTATTTCTCTCCCTCTCCCTCTCCATTTCTCTCAGTCTCTCCCCCCTTCTCTCCAGGGTTATCAGTCTCTCTCCAGTCACAGTGCACCTTCAGATGTACCCAGCCTCATTGCCTATCCTCATCAGTGCTTTGAAGATGCGAGTGAGGCTGTGTCTTAGCTGAGAGAGAAACTACAAAAAATACTAAGGGGGGATTTTATGGAGTTCTCTATGGAGTTCTCTATGTAGTTCTTTATGTAGTTCTCTATGGAGTTCTCTTTTGAGTTCTCTATGTGGTTCTTTATGTAGTTCTTTATGGAGTTCTTTATGGAGTTCTCTATGGAGTTCTCTATGTAGTTCTTTATGTAGTTCTCTATGGAGTTCTCTTTTGAGTTCTCTATGTGGTTCTTTATGTAGTTCTTTATGGAGTTCTTTATGTAGTTCTTTATGTAGTTCTTTATGTAGTTCTTTATGGAGTTCTCTATGGAGTTCTCTATGTAGTTCTTTATGTAGTTCTTTATGGAGTTCTCTATGGAGTTCTCTATGGAGTTCTCTATGTAGTTCTCTATGTAGTTCTTTATGGAGTTCTTTATGGAGTTCTTTATGGAGTTCTCTATGGAGTTCTCTATGTAGTTCTTTATGGAGTTCTTTATGGAGTTCTCTATGTAGTTCTTTATGGAGTTCTCTATGTAGTTATTTATGGAGTTCTCTATGTAGTTCTTTATGGAGTTCTTTATGGAGTTCTCTATGGAGTTCTCTATGTAGTTCTCTATGTAGTTCTTTATGTAGTTCTTTATGTAGTTCTCTATGTAGTTCTCTATGGAGTTCTCTATGTAGTTCTTTATGGAGTTCTTTATGGAGTTCTTTATGGAGTTCTCTATGGAGTTCTCTATGTAGTTCTTTATGTAGTTCTCTATGGAGTTCTCTTTTGAGTTCTCTATGTGGTTCTTTATGTAGTTCTTTATGGAGTTCTCTATGGAGTTCTTTATGGAGTTCTCTATGGAGTTCTCTTTTGAGTTCTCTATGTGGTTCTTTATGTAGTTCTTTATGGAGTTCTTTATGGAGTTCTCTATGGAGTTCTCTTTTGAGTTCTCTATGTGGTTCTTTATGTAGTTCTTTATGGAGTTCTCTATGGAGTTCTTTATGGAGTTCTCTATGGAGTTCTTTATGGAGTTCTCTATGGAGTTCTCTATGTAGTTCTTTATGTAGTTCTCTATGGAGTTCTCTTTTGAGTTCTCTATGTGGTTCTTTATGTAGTTCTTTATGGAGTTCTCTATGGAGTTCTCTATGGAGTTCTCTATGTAGTTCTCTATGTAGTTATCTATGTAGTTCTCTATGGAGTTCTCTATGGAGTTCTCTATGTAGTTCTTTATGGAGTTCTTTATGGAGTTCTTTATGGAGTTCTCTATGGAGTTCTTTATGGAGTTCTCTATGGAGTTCTTTATGGAGTTCTCTATGTAGTTCTCTTTTGAGTTCTCTATGTAGTTCTCTATGGAGTTCTCTATGGAGCTCTCTACTGAGTTCTCTATGGAGTTCTCTATGGAGTTCTCTATGGAGTTCTTTATGGAGTTCTCTATGGAGTTCTTTATGGAGTTCTCTATGGAGTTCTCTATGTAGTTCTTTATGTAGTTCTTTATGTAGTTCTCTATGGAGTTCTTTATGTAGTTCTCTTTTGAGTTCTCTATGTAGTTCTCTATGGAGTTCTCTATGGAGCTCTCTACTGAGTTCTCTATGGAGTTCTTTATGGAGTTCTCTATGTAGTTCTCTATGGAGTTCTCTATGGAGCTCTCTACTGAGTTCTCTATGGAGTTCTTTATGTAGTTCTCTATGGAGTTCTCTATGGAGCTCTCTACTGAGTTCTCTATGGAGTTCTTTATGGAGTTCTCTATGGAGTTCTTTATGGAGTTCTCTATGGAGTTCTCTATGGAGTTCTTTATGGAGTTTTGGTTTCCATAGCTGGATATCCTGTACAGAACTGCAGTTGCTTAGAAAATGTCCAAATGCACTAATCTGAATGAAACCTATAGGCCTAATATGTGTCCAGGAAACCATTCCTACAGATGCAGTCTTTTTTTGGCGTGCGTCACACCAGAGCATGCCACATTCGCGTGGATCATAAGCTAGCTATGTGTATGTGACCAATAAAATCTGAGAACAGATTTTGCCACAATGATAAGTCCTGGAGTTTACAGTGCTTTATGTTGAGACTAAAGTATCATGTCCTCAATCCTCCAGAGTAGGAGTGTACCTGGATCACAAGTCAGGTACTCTGGCCTTCTACCACATGAAGGATACAATGACCCTGTCACTCTGTGTAGTCTTGTATGTCCAAGCCTACCAGTGTGTTTTCCCAGTAATGCCTTTTCTCCTTTTAGGACTCTAGTCCTTCTGGTTTTGACCCTTGCCTGTTCTGGAATCTGTTACCATTCTGCCTGCCACTCTATTTTACCTTTATTTAACTACATTTTTTCAATGACGGCCTAGGAACAGTGGGTTAACTGCTTGTTCAGGGGTAGAATCACAGATTTGTATCTTGTCAGCTCTGGGATTTGAGCTTGCAATCTTTCGGTTCCTAGTCCAATGCTCTAACCACTAGGCTACCCTGCCTCCCCCTTCTGTACCTCCTGGACTCCGATCTGGTTATGACCTTTTGCCTGTCCACGACCACTCTCTTGCCTATTCCCTTTGGATTTATTAAACATCTTCAACTCCAACCATCTGCCTCCTGTGTCTGCATTTGGGACTCGCCTTGTGACATGATACTTTCCTGCCAACATTACCAAGACCAGGGTGCTAGTTTTTCTTTTCTTATAAGTAATGAAATTAATCCCACACACCTGCAACTCAGATGCGCAAGTGATTTAAAAAATAAATATTTTTTTTTTATATTGACTGCTTACGAATGAAATGTCAATGTTTGGTTGTCAAAAAATCAGATTTTTTTTTAAACCATAAAATCGTAAAATCATTATTTAGTGCACATACAGGCTTAGGGTACAGTGGTATCCATGAAGCTCACTTCTGACTTTTCACATATTCTGTGATGCCCTTATGAATGACGACCTATTTGAGCGTCGAAAAGAAGACTTTTAATTAATGAATTTAAAATACTCATAGTAATAATGGAGTATATATGAAACAAACATTTAATTTCAACCTAAGCCACTGCAGTATCTCAACATCTGTGGCATTATTGATATCAGATCTATTATTTTGTATTTTATCATTTAATTTATATAATATAATTTCTGCCACTGAAATTAACTTTATTAGACCACATTTTTATTTGAATACAAAATATAAGACAATCCTGAATGGCTCGATTCAGTTTCAAATTTCAAATGTGGACAGTTCAGGAATAATATATTTTTCACTCTTGGGAAGAAATGACCATAGTCCTTTTTCATTAAGCCAAGTTGTAATGAATGGATTACATAAACTAAACATTTAAAATTTGTAGGTGATCACTAATGAGTTTTCAATGTTTAAAATGTGTAAGGTAAATTGCCAGAGTAGATTTGTCGTAGGAAACAAAGAAATACTTTATTTTAGTTGCATGGAATGATTGTCAACCCGATGAATCTGCAATAGTCTGCTCAACTAGCAGGCTTTAAGTTAACATGACCTAGCTTAAGCAGGAGCGGTAATATGTTGGCCTATAATGATTGTAATTGAGATCCACAGTGCCTGTATTGGCGGTTTAATGAGAGATCACCTGGCGGTAAAACAGTGACCAATTATTATTGCAATTTGCCTAAAAAACAACTCTGTTCAGCATGGCACTTACTCCACGTTTGGTATGCATTTCAACCATTTGTATAATTTTGTACCAGTTTCATCGCAGGTCTTTTATTTTGAAAGGGAATCACAGAGATCACTGCCTTATTCTTGCTAGTTCATGCTTTTACTTGCTAAAGTCAGTCAACTTCTTTTTTTGTTCCCAGAATGCATTGTGAACATCAACGGTCCAAATAAAGTTGCTTACAAAACTTCTGGGCAGACATTGTGCACTGCTGAAGAAAAAAACACAACAGTGCATTAATAACGTAGAAAACAGTCTCAATAGTTGTATCATATGCAAAACGGAGGAGACCCAGTTCAACTATGAGCAGAGTCACTATCCTGGCCTCCACAGCGCTTGTTTTCTCTTGAAAGTCCAGATGAAAGGACAGAGACAATGACCAGCAGAGTGGTAGTGACTGAGGCAAGCTGTTGGCCATTAGGCCTATAGTCTTGTTCGCTTTTTCCTGTTAAAAGAGACAATATGGTTTGCTATGTCTTTCAGCCTGGTCTCATAGACTACACGTAACATAATTAATGGAAATCCGGGACACTCAAATTAGTATGATATGCTACGTTTGGGATGGTTACATAACACAGAAGGTTACTGAAGGCAAAAACGAAAGAGGGTGGTTGGTCGGGGTGGATGGGTAACGTGAACGTCGAGTAACCCAAAAGTTTGCATGTTTGAATCTCATCACGTACAACTTTAGCATTTCAGGTCATTAGCAACTTTTCAACTACTGACTTCTTTTAGCTACTTTGCAACTACTTAGCATGTTAGCTAACCATGACCCTAACCTTAACCTTTTTAGATAAACCTTCCCCTGACATTAATCCTTTAACCTAACTCCTAACTTTATCCCTAACCCCTAGCCTAGCTAACATTAGCCAGCTAGCTAATAGCTAATAGCTAACATATATGTTTTGCAAATTCTTAACATATTGTACGTTTAGCAAATCCGTAACATATTCTACATATTGTACATCATATGAAATGGATGATGGACATCCACAAATTAATACATACCATACGAAACGTAACATCTCATCCTAAATGGAGTGTCTCGGATTGACGTACAGAATAATACGAAATGCTCTGAGACCAGGTTGTGACTTTGGGTATTAATGTGTTTCCTCACATAAGGTATTGTGTTGAAAATAAAAACATCCACATTTCAACAAATGCTGTCTTACAGTGAAACAAAGCATTTATTACAAGAATATTGTTGTTGTATAATTAACCATTGGTGGTATAGGTATAGTATTGCGTGATTAATCTATAAGGATCCTATAGGGTCAGTTTAGATAAAATAGTACTTAATTATCCCTTAAAAGGAAAATGTTGTTGCACCAGCTAATGCATACAGTACAACACCAATAAATACACAAACAAGACATCATCAATGGATATTTTTTTTTTTATTAAAAAATTAAAAAGCCTAATAGCATAAGGTAAAAAGGATCTGTGGAAACATTCGGTTTTCTCATAGCTAATATAAATCTGTCTGCCATTCGACTGCGTTGCCCCAAGCAGATACCATGGTTGGTGTTGGTCTCTATGCTATTGAGCATCTTGAAGATCTGCTTATCCAGAATGGGCTCTAGATTGTCCTGGTGGGTGCAGATGGTAGAACCAGCTTTCTTTATGATATTGTTCAACTTGTTAGCATCATCCGTTGTGATGTTACCACCAGTAGATCATACTGTAGAACAAGACACTAGCCAAAACACTGTTATGCAACATATGGAGCATTTTTAGGCAGACATCAAAGGATCTTAGCTTCCTTGAAAATAATAACTTTTTTACATTTATTAAATACTCCTTTCTCGTGATATCCAATTGGTAGTTACAGTCTTGTCCCATCGCTGCAACTCCCGTACGGACCCAGCCAAGCCGCACTGTTTCTTGGCATGCGCCCGGTCCTCCACAAGGAGTCGCTAGAGCGCAATGGG
The DNA here is from genome assembly GCF_013265735.2 of Oncorhynchus mykiss. Classification (NCBI taxonomy): domain Eukaryota; kingdom Metazoa; phylum Chordata; class Actinopteri; order Salmoniformes; family Salmonidae; genus Oncorhynchus; species Oncorhynchus mykiss. The sequence continues at coordinate 35,069,809 of NC_048592.1, read as the reverse complement.
ACAAGGACATCCTGGCCGGTCAAACCCTTCCCTTACCCAGACGACGCTGAGCCAATTGTGCGCCGCCTCATGGGTCTCCCAGTTGCAGCCAGCTGCGACATACCCTGGGATCGAACCCGGGTCTGTAGTGACGCCTCTAGCACCTCCCGAGACCGAGACCGCTGCGCTACTCGGGAGGCCAGAAAAGCAATAACCTTTTCTGAGCCTTTTCAAAAACTATGGCGGTGTTCTCCATAATATAGTATATTGTAAACTAGAAGCATATCTTCACAATGCTCGCAACACTGTGGGGTTCATTTATAATGCAAAACAAAATATCATTATGATGACTAGGGTTGCAAAAATCCAGGAACTTTAAACACATGTCCTGGATTTTCAGAAATCCTGTGTGGATGATTCGGCATTTCCTGCTTATTCACTCCTGATTCAATGAATCCTCCAACCGGGATTTCAGGAAAACCAGTGAATTTATTGCAGGTTCTAGGGATTTTGCAACCCTTACAATGATCAGAAACACTTATTTGATTTTGACAATCAAACAAGCAAATAAATGAAGGTCTTTCATCAATAAGAAACCATTCAAATGGCAACACATGGAGTACGATAGTGGAGCCAGAATCACCACTAGAGAGCAGCCAACGCTTGACTGTTACTCTGCAGGTTGTGGAGACATGGGACACTGGTAAATACTATTTAAACCTGTATAGGACACAGGTAAATACTATTTAAACCTGTATAGGACACTGGTAAATACTATTTAACCCTGTATAGGACACAGGTAAATTCTATTTAAACCTGTACAGAACACTGATAAATATTATTTAAACTTGTACAGAACACTGGTAAATACTATTTAAACCTGTATAGGACACTGGTAAATGCTATTTAAACCTGTATAGGACACAGGTAAATACTATTTAAACCTGTATAGGACACAGGTAAATACTATTTAAACCTGTACAGGACACTGGCAAATACTATTTAACTCTGTATAGGACACAGGTAAATACTATTTAACTCTGTATAGGACACAGGTAAATACTATTTAAACCTGTATAGGACACAGGTAAATACTATTTAAACCTGTATAGGACACAGGTAAATACTATTTAAACCTGTATAGGACACAGGTAAATACTATTTAAACCTGTATAGGACACAGGTAAATACTATTTAAACCTGTATAGGACACAGGTAAATACTATTTAAACCTGTATAGGACACAGGTAAATACTATTTAAACCTGTATAGGACACTGGTAAATACTATTTAAACCTACAACATATCAAAACAGTATTTATTTAAATTGTATTTACCAGTGTTCTATACAGGTTTAAATAGTAAAAGAGCAAGTGCGCATGTGTTTTTGTGTGTATAAGCCTGTCGTTTGTGTGTCTGTGTTTCGGTTTGGTTTTACTATCCTTGTGGGTACCAGAAGTCCTCAAAAGGATAGTAAAACAAGGAAGACTTACAAAAGTGGGGACATTTTGCCATTCCCCACAAGGAAAAAAGGCTATTTTAGGCTTAGGGGTGAGGTTTAGAAGTTAGGGTTTGGTTTAGTTTTAGGGTTTGGGGTTATGTTTAGGTTTAGGGGTTAAGGAAAATAGGATTTTGAATGTGAATACATTTTTTGGTCCCCACAATGATAGTAAAACAAACTTGTGTGTGTGTGTGGTAGGTAATCTGTCACAGCTGTGAAAGGGGGTGGGTTGTGATGTTGTGCTAGCACTTCCAAGTTCTCAGGAGGCCTTTTCTCCTTCAACAAACTGTGATTTTATACCTGTCTGTTCACACGTTAGTCGAGCCAGACTGCTCACGTCACTATTGCACCTCTCAACACTCCACATCACAGCCATCTGTGGGAAGACGGGCCGCTATTTTCAACTGACCTGTATTCTTCCTCTCATACTCCTCACGAAAATTACACATTTCTTGAGTCATTTGATTGACAGTGATATGAAAGGGATTCATTAAGAACGGTGTTCCTGGAACTTCCTGGCTTCGGTGTGTGTGTCTGTGTGTGTCTGTGTGTGTGCCGTTGTGTGTGTGCCGTTGTGTGTGTGTGTGTCTGTGTGTGCCGTTGTGTGTGTGTCTGTGTGAGAGTGTGTGTCTGTGTGTGTCTTTGTGTGAGTGTGTGAGTGTGTGTGTGTCTTTGTGTGTGTGTGTGTAGGCAGTTGCTTACCAGCGATAAATAATGTAACTTTTAGGTAAATATTATCATCACCTTGCTCCAATCTTTGGTAATACTCTCTAAAGATGTGTGAGTCATGTACCGAAACAGGACACTTCGGCTCAATGTCAGTGACAAGACCCTGATGGTAACAGATCATCTGAAAAGTATAGCGATGAATAGAAACAAATGTAAAAAAATATATATATATTATTATTTAAAAAATGGGCCTTTTGCACATGAAGTCATTCCACATGAAATAGACTACAGTTCTGCATTATTATTGAAGGCCTACTAAGATGCTGTATAACTGTAGAGAAGCCTACATTATGTACCTGAACATCTACTCTGTGAAAGTGGAGCCTCAATTTAGTCCGGTAGGGGAGGTAGTGGGGCAGTGGGTACCTTCTAATCCACCAATGTCCATTGAGGCTATAAACTTTTGACAACAGATACCATTGTTGATTTGCATAGGTTGGGTTTAGTTTACCTGCAATGCCATAAAACCCCTTTGATGGTTTGGACAGGCAAGTGGCCAGGGAATACAATGAACACATTCAGCAGTCGCTTAAAAGCAAGGTACACCTTGGGGGGATAGCGTGACAGACAGATGGTGTTCTTGCTAAGGTTTTCTGCATCTCTGATGGTGTGGAGGAATTTTCCACTTGCAAAGAAGAACAAAGCAAGGCAAAACAAGAAAATGATCAGAAAATGTCAGTACCAGTCAAAAGTTTAGAAGTACCTACTCATTCAACGATTTCTTTATATTTTACTATTTTCTACTCATTTATTTGTACTATTTTCTACATTGTAGAATAATAGTGAAGACAACGAAACTATGAAATAACACATATATCATGTAGTAACCAAAAGGGTGTTAAACAAATGTTTGATTTTAGATTCTTCAAAGTAGCCACCCTTTGCCTTGATGACAGCTTTGCACACTCTTGGTATTCTCTCAACCAGCTTCATGAGGAATGCTTTGATGTAATGATGGGGGGGGGGGGGGGGGGGGAGCAGGGGAAACGTTTTAATAAAACAACAAAACCAAGAACAGGACACTAACATAAGGGACTACGCCGATACACAACAATACCAATTGGTGAGTGAACCTGGGAGAGTGACATATAAAGGGGAGGAAATTATTAAGGTAATGGAGTCCAGGTGTGAATCATAATGATTCACAGGTGTGCGTAATGATGAGTGCCAGGTGTGCGTAATGATGAATACCAGGACCGCTGGGTAGTATTCTGGCGACGTCATACGCCGGTGGGGAGGAGCAGGAGCAGACGTGACATTTTCCAACAGTCTTGAAGGAGTTCCAACGTATGCTGAGCATTTGTTGGCTGCTTTTCCTTCACTCTGCGGTCCAACACATCCCAAACCATCTCATTTGGACTGAGTTCGGGTGATTGTGGAGACCAGGTCATCTGATGCAGCACTCCATCACCCTCCTTCTTGGTAAAATAGCCCTTAAAACAAATGACAGTCCCACTAAGCGCAAACCAGATGGGATGGTGTAAGCTGCAGTATGCTCTGGTAGCCATGCTGGTTAAGTGTGCCTTGAATTGTAGATAAATCACAGACAGTGAAGCACCCCCACACCATCACACTCCAGGCAAGGTCTGGAGGAGGATGGCCGTCAGTTTCGCTCCATGACCGGAGCCTTCCTCTGCACCGGGTGCCCAGTCCAGGCACGGCGTCCAGTCCTGCTCCATGGCCGGAGCCGTCCTCTGTTCCGGTGTTCTGTTCCGGGCACTCAGTCCGGGCATGTAGCACCCACGGTCTGAGCGGGTGCTACGTCCGGCACCGGAGCCGCCACCGACGCTAGTTGCCCACTTATTTATTCAACGGACGTGACAACGTTTGATTGGTACATTATATATATATATATATATATATATATATATATACATACATTTTCAGGACGGACGAATGCCTTCAGTATAAACTTAAATGACTGAAACCATACATAAAGTAGGTAGAAAGATAATGGACCTATATATAGTTGGACCTACAGTGCCTTGCGAAAGTATTCGGCCCCCTTGAACTTTGCGACCTTTTGCCACATTTCAGGCTTCAAACATAAAGATATAAAACTGTATTTTTTTTTTGTGAAGAATCAACAACAAGTGGGACACAATCATGAAGTGGAACGACATTTATTGGATATTTCAAACTTTTTTAACAAATCAAAAACTGAAAAATTGGGCGTGCAAAATTATTCAGCCCCTTTACTTTCAGTGCAGCAAACTCTCTCCAGAAGTTCAGTGAGGATCTCTGAATGATCCAATGTTGATATATATATATATACACAGTGGGGAGAATAAGTATTTGATGTAAAGCATGTAAAGGTCTGTCATTTTTATCATAGGTACACTTCAACTGTGAGAGACTGAATCTAAAAAAAAATCCAGAAAATCACATTGTATGATTTTTAAGTAATTAATTTGCATTATTAGTACGCAAACACCATGGCCATCATACCGCTCAGGAAGGAGACTCTGTTCTGTATCAGAGTCTCTGTATCCTACAGATGAACGTACTTCGGTGCAAAACGTGCAAATCAAGGGACCTTGTGAAGATCCTAGAGGAAACCGGTACAAAAGTATCTATATCCACAGTAAAATGAGTCCTATAGCGACATAACCCGAGAGGCCGCTCAGCAAGGAAGAAGCCACTGCTCCAAAACTTCCAAACTACCGTTTGCAACTGCACATGGAAACAAAAATCTTACTTTTTGGAGAAATGTCCTCTAGTCTGATGAAACAAAAATAGAACTGTTTGGCCAAAATGACCATCATTTTGTTTGGAGGAAAAAGGGGGAGGATTGCAACCGAAGAACACCATCCCAACCGTAAAGCACGGGGGGTGGCAGCATCATGTTGTGTGGGTGCTTTGCTGCAGGAGGGACTGGTGCACTTCACAAAATAGATGGCATCATGAGGTAGGAAAATGATGTGGATATATTGAAGCAACATCTCAAGACATCAGTTAAAGCTTGGTCGCAAATGGATCTTCCAAATGGACAATGCCCCCAAGCATACTTCCAAAGTTGTGGCAAAATGACTTAAGGACAACAAAACCCTGACCTCAATCCCATAGAAAATTTGTGGGCAGAACTGAAAAAGCGTGTGCGAGCAAGGAGGCCTACAAACCTGACTCCGTTACACCAGTTCTGTCAGGAGGAATGGACACAAATTCACCCAACTTATTGTGGGAAGCTTGTGGAAGGCTACCCAAAATGTTTTACCCAAGTTAAACAATTTGAAAGGCAATGCTACCAAATACTAGTTGAGTGTATGTAAACTTCTGACCCTCTGGGAATGTGATGAAATAAATAAAAGCTGAAATAAATCATACTATCTGCTATTATTCTGAGATTTAACATTCAACCTCTTGAAGCTAGGGGGCACTATTAGTTTGGAAAAATAACATTCCCAAAGTAAATGGCCTATTTCTCAGGACCAGATGCTAGAATATGCATATAATTGACAGATTAGGATAGAAAACACTCTAAAGTTTCCAAAACTGTCAAAATAATGTCTGTGAGTATAACAGAACTGATATTGCAGGCGAAACCCTGAAGAAAATCCAATCAGGAAGTGCCTCTTATTTTGAAACCCTTCTGTTCCTATGCATGCCTATCCTCCATTTAAAGGGATATCAACCATATTCCTTTTTCTACGTCTTCCCTAAGGTGTCAACAGTCTTTAGACATAGTTTCATAGGCTTTTATTTTGGAAAATGAGCGTAAAAGATCACATTGCGTAAGTGGATAGGTGGGGGCTCTCAGAGTGAGTTTTTAAGCTACAGAGTAAAGCGGCCATTGTTCCACCCGGTGTTATTGAAAAACCTACACACTCGGTTGATATATTATGGAATATATATTTCAAAAACAACCTGAGGAATGATTATAAAAAACGTTTGACATGTTTCTGTGGACATTATGGAGACCATTTGGAATTTCCGTCTGCGTTGTCGTGACCGCTCTTTCCTGTGGATTTCTGAACATAACGCGACAAACAGAGGTATTTTGGGTATAAAAATAATCTTTATGGAACAAAAGGAACATTTGTTGTGTAACTGGGAGTCTCGTGAGTGAAAACATCCAAAGATCATCAAAGGTAAACGGTTAATTTGATTGCTTTTCTGATTTTCGTGACCAAGTTTCCTGATGCTAAGTGTACATAATGCTATGATAGGCTATCGATAAACTTACACAAACGCTTGGATTGCTTTGGCTGTAAAGCATAATTTCAAAATCTGTGACGACAGGTGGATTAACAAAAGGCTAAACTGTGTTTTTCAATATTGCACTTGTGATTTCATGAATATGAATATTTTTTAGTAATATTATTTGACTGTGGCGCTATGCTATTCAGCGGTTGCTGATGAAAATGATCCCGCGACAGGGATGGGTAGAGTCAAGAAGTTAAAATCAAGTGGTGATCCTAACTGACCTTAAACAGGGAATTGTTACTAGGATTTAAATGTCAGGAATTGTGAAACTGAGTTGAAATGTATTTGGCTAAGGTGTATGTAAACTTCCGACTTCAACTGTATATACATTTTTATAATAGAATCTTTGGAAACTAATGTCACGCCCTGACCTTAGATATCTCTGTTTTTCTATATATTTTGGTTAGTTAGGTCAGGGTGTGACTAGGGTGGGTACACTAGTTTTGTATGTCTAGGGTTTTTGTATGTCTTGGGGTTTTGTATGTCTATGTTGGCCTGATATGGTTCCCAATCAGAGACAGCTGTTTATCGTTGTCTCTGATTGGGGATAATATTTAGGTAGCCATTTCCTCCTTTGTGTGGTGGGATCTTGTCTACAGTAAGTTGCATTTGTGCACACCAGTAGCTTCACGTTTCGTTTGTGCTTTTGTTGTTTTTGTTTAGTGAGTTTCTCTTTATTAAAATGATGTGGAACTCTATTCACGCTGCGCCTTGGTCTCATCATTATAACGAGCTTGACGAGAAGATCCCACCAACAAAGGACCAAGCAGCGTGCCCAGGAGGAGGAAGTATCCTGGACTTGGAAAGAGATCCTGGATGGGAAGGGATCCTGGACTTGGGAGGAAATCCTGGCAGGACAGGATCGCCTTCCTTGGCCGGAGTCGCCTAGGAGCATGAGAGGACAGCAACGACGTTGGGGAGGTAGGCCATAGAAACCCCATTTTTTGGGGAGGGCACATGGAGCAGTCGGCGAAGTTGAGGGGTGAGTCAGAGACTGTCGAGGAGTTATTGGACAAATTGGAGGAGAGTGAACTGAGGGGAGAGTTAGAGACCTTCGAGGAGTTGTTGATCAAATTGGAGGAGAGTGAAGAGAGAGAGCTGTTGGTTTGGCGTAGTATGCACGGCATTCGCCATGACGAGCGTGTTAGCTGTACGATGTCACCTGTGCCAGTTCCTCGTACTCATCCTGAAACGTGTGTTAAAGTTCCGGAACAATTGATGCCGGCTACTATACACACCAGGTCTCCAGTGTACCTTCACAACCCAGTACGTCCTGTGCCAACTCCTCACACTCTCCCTCAAGTGCGCTTTTCCAGTCAGGTGTGTCCTGTGCCAACTGTACCGGTCCCACGCAACAGGTCTCCAGGGCGCCTCCACAGTCCAGTACATCCTGTGCCTCTTCCCCGCACTCTCCCTGAGGTGCGTGTCATCAGCTCGGTGCCACCGGTACCGGTCCCACGCATCAAGCCTCCAGTGCGCCTCCACAGTCTAGAGCTTCCGGGCGACAGTTCCCAGTCCAGAGCTTCCGGGAGACAGTTCCCAGCCCAGAGCTTCTGGCGACAGTTCCCAGCCCAGAGCTTCCGGCGACAGTTACCAGTCCAGAACTTCCGGCGACGTTTCAAAGTCCGGAACCTCCAACGACGGGCCACAGTCCGGAACCTCCAAAGACGGGTTAAAGTCAGGAACCTCCTGAGACGGTCTACAGTCCGGAAACTCCTGAGACGGTCTACAGTCCGGAACCTCCTGAGACGGTCTACAGTCCGGAACTCCTGAGACGGTCTACAGTCCGGAACCTCCTGAGATGATCAGCGATCCGAAGCCTCCAGCGACGGTCGGCGGTCCGAAGCCTTCAGCGACGATTGGCGGTCCAGAGCCTCCAGCAGGGTTTCTCAGTCCAGAGCCTCCTGCTCGATCTACGGTCCGGAGCCTCCTACGACGATCCACGGTCCGGAGCATCCAGAGACAACGAACTAACTAGCTTCTAATTGGCTCATTCATCCCCTGTAACTATTTCCCAGGTCGTTGCTGTAAATGAGAATGTTTTCTCAGTCAACTTACCTGGTAAAATAACAATCACCAAAATAAAAGCTTGGCGGGGATATTAGAACATTCCAGAAACAATTAATTTATTGATTTTGTTATTATGTTTGAGCATTAAAACACAGCATTAGCCATGGCAAAATACATAGAATTTGTTTTAAACTGCAACCTTTTGTCTCAGTTTAAAAAAACAACATTTAGTCTCAGTTTTAAATCAAATTTCCTGCAATTCTATGCATTTTCTATGTAGAATCGCATAAAATTAGCTTAAAAACAACAACATTTTCTCTCGGCGCCACAGCAAAATTTGTAGAATTAGAGGAAATTAGCTTTCAAACTGTAAAATGTCTATCGGCTCCATGGAGAAATTGTAGAATTGCAGGAAATTGTCTTAAAAACGCAAAAATTCTGCTTCGCTGACGGCCCGACCGGGCTCCTGCCACACCCCCTGCCATGCTCACCACCTAAACCCCCCTTTGATCAAGAACAAACCTGAATATGGAATCATATTCATTCATTCATATTCATCTATTACATTAAATTAGCATCTGCTTGATTCCTTGATAGCGTATGACTCAAGTAAAAATAAATTGGGATGTGCCTCCTCTTAAAACGACATGTACAATCTCAATGAGATTAATGAATGTAAATAAAATATAATTATTATGAAGTAAATGTTCAGAAGTCCTACAGAGCAATGCTCCAATTCTGATCAAAACTCCTCTTGCTCTCTTGTCTAAATAACAGATGGAAAGGTTTGTTGATACCCTCTATAGGCATTTCTGTCAGTAAATAACATCGGCACACACAATTCCCAGCTCTTTTAATCAAGCCCCTGCAGTTGGACTGGACATAGTGATTGATCACTGTTGAGGGCCTGCTTTGACCGTACCCACCAAAATGAATGTTTGAGAATGTTAACTACAGTACATTGAATTTTATATCCCTGGCTATCTGTGTATGTCCCTTCCTACTTCAAAAATGTGATATACAGTACTTATGTATTTTGGTTTACAGGACTGTTGATACAATAAAAAAATATACACGCTAGATAAAAATATTCCTAATAAGTAGATTTAAAAAAACGAAATCTAGACCAGGGATCATCAACTAGATTCAGCCGCAGATCAAATGTTTCTTGAGCAGATGGTCAAAGGGTCTGGAACATACAGCGCCTTCGGAAAGTATTCAGACCCCTTGACTTTTTCCACTTTGTTATGTTACAGCCTTATTCTAAAATGTATTGAATAAAAACAATCCTCTACACACAATTCCCCATAATGACATCACAATTCCCCATAATGACATCACAATTCTCCATAACGACATCACAATTCCCCATAATGACAAAATGAAAACACATTTTTGCAAATGTATTAAAAATAAAAAAACTTAAATACCTTATTTACATAAGCAATAAGACCCTTTGCTATGAGACTCAAAATTGAGATCAAGTAAATCCAGTTTCCATTGATCATCCTTGAGATGTTTCTACAACTTGATTGGAGTCCACCTGTGATAAATTCAATTGATTGGACATGATTTGGAAAGGCACACACCTGTCTATATAAGGTCCCACAATTGACCGTGAATGTCAGAGCAAAAACTAAGCCATTACATCAAAGGAATTTTCCGTAGAGCTCCAAGACAGGATTGTGTCGAGGCACAGATCTGGGGAAGGGTAGAAAAATATTTATGCAGCATTGAAGGTCACCAAGAACACAGTGGCCTCCATCATTCTGAAATGGAAGAAGTTCAGAACCACCAAGAGTCTACCTAGAGCGGCCGCCTAGCCAAACTGAGCAATCGGGGGAGAAGGGCCTTGTCAGGGAAGTGACCAAGAACCCGATGGTCACTCTGACAGAGCTCTAGAGTTCCCCTGTGGAGATAGGAGAACCTTCCAGAAGGACAACCACCTCTGCAACACCCCACCAATCAGGCCTCTATGGTAGAGTGGCCAGACGGAAGCTACTCCTCTGTAAAAGGCACATGACAGACCATGAGAAACAAGATTCTCTGGTCTGATGAAACCAATATTCAACTCTTTTGCCGGAATGTCGAGGAAACCTGGCACCATCCCTACGGTGAAGCATGGCGGAGGCAGCATCATGCTGTGGGGGTGTTTTTTCAGCGGCAGGGACTGGGAGACTAGTCAGGCTCGAGGCAAAGATGAACGGAGCAATGTACAGAGAGATCCTTGATGAAAACCTGCTCCAGAGCACTCAGGACCTCAGACTGGGATGAAGGTTCACCTTCCAACAGGACAACGATCCTAAGCACACAGCCAAGACAACACAGGAGTGGCTTCGGGACAAGTTTCTTAATGTCCTTGAGTGGCCAATACAGAGCCCGGACTGGAACCAGAAAGAAAATCTCAGGAGAGACCTGAAAATAGCAGTGCAGCAACGCTCCCCATCCAGCCTAACAGAGCTTGAGAGGATCTGCAGAGAAGAATGGGAGAAACTCCCCAAATACAGGTGTGCCAAGCTTGTAGTGTCATACTCAAGAAAACCCGAGGCTGTAATTGCTGCCGAAGGTGCATCAACAAAATACTGAGTAAAGGGTCTGAATACTTATGTAAATGTTACATTTCCGTTTTTTTATTTTTTATAAACTAGCTTTTCTAAAAAATGCTGATTTTGCTTTGTCATTTTGGGGTTTAGTGTGCAGATTAATGAGACTATAACGTAACAAAATGTGGGAAAAGTGAAGGGGTCTGAATACTTTGCGAAGGCGCTGTAGATGTGCATCATGTAGATTTGTGTCATGTGTGTGTCGTGCTCAGTATGACGTCTCCTTTGCTGTAAAAGCTAGCTGTGCGATGTGTTTACAGCCCTACACCTTATCAATTCGAGATTTATAATTAAAACAGTGTCTGTCTTTGACACCCAGTGGCTGAGGTGACGGTAATCCTCTCAAATTAAAGAGGAATATCTCTATCTGCATAACCTCCACGTTTTCTTCTCATAAAATCAAGTGATCGGGGCATATTTCCACTACTGATAAGACTGACTTACTTTTAAAACTGCTTTTGAAATGGATCATTTTTAAGTGTTTGACTTTGAATAGTTCAATGACATATTTTAATTACATTCAAACTTTGTTGAAAATGACCTTTTGTAGAATACAGGTCAGAGGCAGGTAGCTCCAGTAAGTCCTGTTCTTTCCAATGTTATTTCTATCATTAAAGGGAGTGTCTCTGTAGTCTGCTGGTTTAAGGCTGAGGTTTGTCTTTTTGATTCTTTGACGTCAGCATTGCAAAAGTATGTATTATAATTTATGAACACATAAAATATATTAATTGCATACATTATGTAAAGATCTCATCTTCAGAGTCGCTCAGTGTATAATCAGGAGCACCCACTCCATTGAGCGTAGGATTGCCTCACACTGCGTTGTGTAACTCACCCCAAATACTGTAGAAGTAGCTGCTGCAATTATTTCTTCTAAAAAAACAGCCGTGTCACAATCAGATGAAATCTGTTGTGAAGTTGTTTTTTTGGGGGGGGGGGGGGGGGGGGGGGGGGAATCTAAATAATCCTTTGGGAACATAGAGTCCGCATCCCAAATGGAACCCTATTCCCTATATAGTTCACCTTTAAATAAAAAAAAATGAACTCTATGGGTTTAGGGGGGGGGGGGGGTCAAAATAAGTGCACTTTGTAGGGAATAGGGTGCCATTTGGGACGCAGTCCAGAGAGTGAAGGTGAAAGCTTTACTAGTAGCGCTGCTACTGCTCCTGTCAGGAAGGCCCCCGTCGTAAGGCATGTAGAAGATGCACCCGACGGCCATGAAATATTCATCAGGCCATAAGAGGTTGTCGTGCTTACAGGAGAGGAAGATTACATGGAGGGGCGTGAGGAGTCTGTATGCACTGGGAAATACTGTCAGTATAGAAATGAAATGGATAGATATATCACTAGGGTACAGCAATCTGTGATTATAGGAGGATTTGGATAAAGGTGGTGAGAAACGAGGATGCTGACTTGTCATCTGTACTGCAGTCAGCAGCATAGAAATTGAATGTATAGAACATAGAAACAAACTGGATATTTTCTTTCTTTTAACAGTAATCTGAAACAATTACTGAAGTGATTCATTTTCAGTCCTTTGAAGATTTTTCTTTGCTCTATGCTAATCATAACCAATTACCTTTTATTAGTACATTGTTATGAGTCCAATGCATTACACTATGTTCTGTCTCGGTGGAGCTGAACCTGGGACCAGCGCATTTGGGGCCAATGCGGTCGTAACCTCTGTCACCATGGTAACAGCACATCACCCCAGGCGGCAGGCAGCTCTCCTGGAACTGGCTCTTGATAAAGCCCACAACACAACGAGGCACAGCTGTATTTAGAAACACAGATAAGCAGGCACACCCGTAGGGTACAGAGAAAGTATGACACTATAACATTTCCGTCATCCAGATTGATTTACAGAATTGAACGCATACATTTTCATACTAGCGGCCCGTGGGAATAGAACCTACAACTCTGGTGTTGCATGCGCCATGCTCTACCAAATGAGCTACACGCTTATGCATTTTTCTCATTATTAAAACTGTGGGACATTAGGCTACTGGACAGTTACCATGGAAAATACAAAAATAATAGGGACTATTCCATCACCTACAAAAGCCCAATTTAAACCCTGAACGTTTCACTTTAGCAGTCATGCATAAATCCGTCACTGTTCTTTCCCCTCCTCACGCACTACTTTCAGAACCGGACAGCTCCTGGCAGCTCGCGCCACCCATATTATCCCACCTCTCAAAGACGATTGGCAGCAACAGCAGTCACACACGCCTGTCTACGGCTGCATTCACACAGGCAGCCCAAGTCTGACATTTTTTTCACAACTAATTGGTATTTTGACCAATTACATCAGATCTTTTCACAGCAGATCTTTTTCAGAGCTGATCTGATTGGTCAAATGACCAATTAGTGGAAAATAATATCAGAATTGGGCTGCCTGTCTAAACGAAGCCAAAGACACCTCAGGTGCCCTATGCGATATTGGGAGGGATGGGAATTTGAAAGCAATTTGCTCCAGCCTCCCCTCTGTTTTCACTCTAATTCTACAGCCTGCACTAGGAGGATTGAAACTGGCGGCTTGAGTGTTAACTCACCCATGTAAAGCGACCACCGGAGCTCACCGCTGCAATAACTAAGCCTGTCTTGGCAGTAAGAGGATTGGTTGACTGTAAAAACATCTGCCTGACGCTTGGTTGCAGAGCGTAAACGGGTGTTGAGGAAGCGTCTCTCTATCACGGACGAGCATGTGAGCAAGTAGCCTACAGCTTTTGATAGTATCGTTTAATGGCACTTTACGCTATTGAATTGGGATGATACTAATTCATCTCCTAGTAGGTGTCCATTAGCCTATCAAATTTAGTCACTGCGCGCAAGTGGTTGGTTTCTGTTATGCTCAATGGAGAGCAAACGGATTCTTCACTCTGTCGGTAAAAGCAGTCACGGTATGGCTTTTTTTCTTATTCATCTGCTTCTGCAAATGGGATTCGTTTTCGGATCTAATTATGGGTATGTGGAATGGTCGGATAACGACAAAGACGCTGAAATACGATCGAAGAACCCCACTATGTACAGCACTCAAAATATCAACAAGGAATCGATGCACCATCCAACTTCTTACCCAGGACCCTTCACGGAGCGCACCATTGTGGCGCACAAAATCGAAGAGGACCTGCCTAGGGTGGTAACAGCTTTCCTGCACACGGGAGACTCGTCGGCTCTTGAACAAGTCAACTGTTCTCGGAGGTATGAGTTGAGTAGCCTCCGCGGTGGAACCAATGTGGCCTCACACTATTTTCTCCATAGCGTGCTGGACACCATGGCGCACGCAACCAACTTTCTGAACATGATTTTACAAGCCAACAGGTCAAGAGAGCACAGCCTTCGGAGGGATATTAACTGGTACCACGCACTGGTTCGGAGTATTCTCGAGGGGGACCCCAAAATTCACAGGGCAGTGGTTACATTCCATTCTGATGCTCCGACGCGGGGTCCCCATGTTTTCCTTCAAGCGACAAGAACTGAAGGGGAAGTGGTTCTCCAGGACCTTTCCAACTCCGCTCACCACCATCTCAAGAGCAGGAGCCCGGATTCTGAGTGGTTTAACGAGTTCAGGGACCGAAAAAAACCGTACATGCAGAGAAGGGCGTCGAGCCGAGACCCAGTAGCCACTCAAAATGGCTACATTCTCGACAAAAGTCAAATCAAGTGGTCTGCGCCTTACCTGGAATGCGAGCATGGGAATTTCGTACCACACTGGCTACTCACCTTGTCTGCGGGGTTCTATGGTCTGAAGACAAATTCCGCGCCCGAGTTCAGGTGAGTAGCCTATAGACTAAGGGACCTGGCTGTGACTCATGACTGTTTGTTTTAAAGGAACACTTTTGGTTTACATTTGACACGTTTATCTAATCAAACATGTTTTTGTAGGCCTGTCTCTGTTGTTGCAGTCCTGACAGTGCGCTTCTTGCGCTTTGAATCAGGCCATGTGCATGAAAAGGGCCCAAACTATCCATCGAAAACGGCTCATGTCTATTGTATTCACACTGTAGGCCTCTACACTTCATTTTTGAGGAATGTGTTTGCTGTAAAAAAAAAAAAAAAAAAAAAAAAGTTTTAAAAAACAACCTTTGCCCGCATGGTTCAAAAAAGCTGTCTTTGCTGTGTGAGTAGGTCTGTGCATTAGCAAATACAATAAATATGTCACATTTCAAGGTCCAAGTGTGTACAAACATCTATTTAGTCATGAATGAATTATAAAAGACCACTTTGAATTGCAAGTCCACTTTACTCCCACTTAAATGCAAGTGCTGTGTCTACACAATTATTCCAGCATGTTAGTTTGTCCCTGAGCTTTATTCATTTAGGCAAGACTAGGTACTGTAAGTTTAGTTTGTTTTGGTCATGCCTTTAGCATACATGCAAGATCATCTCAAAGCTGTTGCCTGAGCTGATCCAAAAACAATTCCCAAGCCCATATCACTAAGCCAGGAGCTCTATTATGGAGTGCTGCAGGTACAGAAACATTTAGTTCTAAACAGGCACCACAACTGTCTACTAATTCACTTCACCAACTAAGCCAATTTATGAATATCAGTGATTGGCCAAATTGCACATACCTGCTCTCCCAGGCATTCCATGTCCAGGGTTACCTACCCTTTGCTTTAGTCTCTTGTTGAAACCTCTTAACCGATCTCATCTTCCATGGTGCTTGATCACACTTACCCAGTCAAGTTTAGATTGGCTACGGAAGGGGATCAAACAGAGGCTCATCTGTAGGTCATCGGATTAGGGTTCAGCCTGAAAATACAAAAAGACCCCTGCTGTTGCAGACAGCTACTGTACGGTTCCGGCTTAGCAAAAAAATCAAGGCTATCAACCCTTTTTTTCTACTTGCATTTGGTATTTGAGGTGTGTATTTCTGTAATTGCTGTAATTCAGTACTTATCTGTAAAACAGATCTTGGTCTCAGTATGACTCTCTAATAAAATCAAGGTTCAATCACAAATAATCAAATCCACGTCCTGCACAGAGGGAAGCATTATCGACCTTGGAGCTGCTTTTGAAGACATTGGATTTCAAGCCCAATATACTTTATTTTGTAAAGTTCACTTTGCTCTCTGACACCCGTTTTATGAGGACATTGGTATTAAAAGCCATCAGTGAGATGACCTTTAATTGGCTGCAAAATTAACTGCTTCCACTGGTTTTTAAAGAGCTGGTTCCTGTTCAGAATTTCAGAATGTCCCGAGGGCGCATTAAAACTCATTTGACATTCCCACAAATGGATGTGGCATCGTCGTCTAATGATTAGCAGCAGCATGACTTTTAGAATAGGCCTGTGGATTCAGTTTCACAATTATAGTTCAGACGTTTCAAAGATCTAAGAGAATCCCTCTGCACGGTCTCGTCTCTTCCTTTTTAGGAGAGTTTGTAGGCCAAATCTTTGGATGTACATCCCAAGCAATCTATTCACCCCAAGGATTAAATAAACCAATACAGACCCCTTTTTGTAAACCTAATCAAAATGTAAATGATTCCAGTGTGATTTTGTGGAGGATATGCAGAATGAGAGCAATGGCTTTGAGGCCATTATCATAAACAGTCTGTTAAGCCTATGACATATTGGTTGAGAGATCATCTAGTATAATGGCTGTTTGGTAATGGATTTGTTTGAATTAGACTGGTTACATGAATGTCATCTGTTACTTGCTTGTAACAGATGACATTCATATTCTGACTATCTCTGAAACTCACTTAGATAATACCTTTGATGATAAAGTGGTAGCAATACATGGTTATAACATCTACCGAAAATACAGAAATGCCAAAGGAGGTGGTGTTGCGGTCTAGATTTAGAACCACATTCATGTAAAGCTTAGAGACAATCTAATGTTAAATACTGTTGCGGTAATATGACTACAGGTTCATCTGCCTCACCTAAAGCCCATTCTGGTGGAAAGCTGCTATAGACCACCAAGTGCTAACAGTCAGTATCTGGATAATATGTATAAAATGCTTGATAATGTATGTGATATCAACAGAGAAGCATATTTTCTGGGTGATTAAAATATTGACTGGCTATCATCAAGCTGCCCACTCAGGAAAAAACGTCAAACTGTAACCAGTGCCTGCAACTTGGATCAGGTTGTCAGTCAACCTACCAGGGTAGTTACAAACAGCACAGGAATTAAATCATCAACATGTATTGATCACATTTTTACTAACGCTGCAGATATTTGGGAGAACTTGAACAATTGGTGGCTGACTAAATCATTTTTTGCCCCACTGGATATATTTTTAAACCTGCATATTTAGCTAAAAGAAATCCATGTTAACAGGCAATATTAACCAGGTGAAACGCAGAGTCAGGGTATATGCAGCAGTTTGGGCCGCCTGGCTCGTTGTCAACTAATTTGCCCGCATTTTACGTAATTATGACATTACATTGAAGGTTGTACAATGTAACAGGAATATTTAGACTTAGGGATGCCACCTGTTAGATAAAATACGGAACGGTTCCGTATTTCACTGAAATAATAAACGTTTTGTTTTCAAAATGATAGTTTCTGGATTCGACCATATTAATGACCAAAGGCTCGTATTTCTGTGTGTTATTATGTTATACTTAAGTCTATGATTTGATATTTGATAGAGTAGTCTGACTGAGCGATGGTAGGCAGCAGCAGGCTCGTAAGCATTCATTCAAACAGCACTTTTGTGCGTTTTGCCAGCAGCTCTTCACTGTGCTTCAAGCATTGAGCTGTTTATGACTTCAAGCCTATCAACTCCCAAGATTAGGCTGGTGTAACCGATGTGAAATGGCTAGCTAGTTAGCGGGGTGCGGGCTAAAAGCGTTTCAAACGTCACTCGCTCTGAGACCTTGAAGCAGTTGTTCCCCTTGCTCTGCATGGGTAAGAGACTAGGCTGGTGTAACCGATGTGAAATGGCTAGCTAGTTAGCGGGGTGCGGGCTAAAAGCGTTTCAAACGTCACTCGCTCTGAGACTTGGAGTAGTTGTTTCCCTTGCTCTGCAAGGGCCGTGGCTTTTGTGGAGCGATGGGTAACGATGTTTCGAGGGTGGCTGTTGTCGATGTGTTCCTGGTTCGAGCCCAGGTAGGGGCAAGGAGAGGGACGGAAGCTATACTGTTACACTGGCAATACTAAAGTGCCTATAGGAACATCCAATAGTCAAAGGTATATGAAATACAAATGGTATAGAGAGAAATAGTCCTATAAATACTATATTAACTACAACCTAAAACGTATTACCTTGGAATATTGAAGTCTCATGTTAAAAGGAACCACCAGCTTTCATATGTTCTCATGTTCTGAGCAAGGAACTTAAACGTTAGCATTTTTACATGGCACATATTGCACTTTTACTTTCTTCTCCAACACTGTGTTTTTGCATTATTTAAACCAAATTGAACATGTTTCATTATTTATTTGAGGCTAAATTGATTTTTATTGATGTATTATATTAAGTTAAAATAAGTGTTCATTCAGTATTGTTGTAATTGGCATTATTACAAATATATATTTTTTTTAAACGGCCGATTTAATCGGTATCGGCTTTTTTGGTCCTCCAATAATCGGTATCGGCGTTGAAAAATCATAATCGGTTGACCTCTACTAACAATGACAAGCCACCAGGGTCTGACAATCTAGATGGAAAATGACTGAGGATAATAGCAGACAATATTGTCACTCCTATTTGCCACATCTTCAATGTAAGCCTACTAGAAAGTGTGTGCCCTCAGGCCTGGAGGGAAGCTAAAGTCATTCTGCAACCCAAGAATAGTAAAGCCCCCTTTACTGACTCAAATAGCCAACCAATCAGCCTGTTACCAACCCTTAGTAAACTTCCGGAAAAAATGGTGTTTGACCAGATACAATGCTATTATAGGGAAGGATACAATGCTATCAGCATTCTTATAGGGAAGGATAATCAACAAGCACAGCACTTACACAAATGACTGATGATTGGCTGAGAGAAATTGATGATAAAATTATTGTCGGGGCTGTCTTGTTAGACTTCAGTGCAGCTTTTGACATTATCGATCATAGTCTGCTGCTGGAAAAATGTATGTGTTATGGCTTCACACCCCCTGCTATAATGTGGATAAAGAGTTACTTGTCTAACAGAACACAGAGGGTGTTCTTTAATGGAAGCCTCTCAAATATAATCCAGTTAGAATCAGGAATTCCCCAGGGTAGCTTTTTAGTCCCCTTGATTTTTAAAATGTTTACTTACGACATGCCACTGACTGAGTAAAGCCAGAGTTTCTATGTATGCGGATGACTCAACACTATACGCGTCATCTACTACAGCGACTGAAATGACTGCAACACTCAACAAAGAGCTGCAGTTAGTTTCAGATTGGGTGGCAAGGAATAAGTTAGTCCTAAATATTTATAAAACTAAAAGCATTGTATTTGAAACAAAACACTCACTAAACCCTAAACCTCAACTAAATCTTGTACTAAATCATGTGGAAATTGAGCAAGTTGAGATGACTAAACTGCTTAGAGTAACCCTGGATTGTAAACTGTCATGGTCAAAACATATTGATGCAGTAGTAGCTAAGATGGGGAGAAGTCTGTCTTTAATAAAGCGATGCTCTGCCTTAACAACACCATCAACAAGGCAGTTCCTACAGGCCCTAGTTTTGTCGCACATTGAATACTGTTCAGTCGTGTGGTCTGGTGTCACAAAAAAAGGACTTAGGAAAATTGCATTTGGCTGAGGACAGGGCAGCACGGCTGGCCCTTTGATGTACACAGAGAGCTAATATTAATAATATGCATGTCAGTCTCTCCTGGCTGAAAGTGGAGGAGAGATTGACTTCATCACTACTTCTATTTATGATGTCATATCATGTTGAGGGCACACAGTGTGTTGTGAAATCTGTGGAATGTATTGTAATGTTTTAAAATTGTATAAACTAACTTAATTTTGCTGGGCCCCTAATAAATACAAATACAATGGTTAAGCTATTGGTTTTGTTTTGAGCTGAGTGACTTCAAAATAAAAGCCTTTCTCCTGCTTGGTGGTTAACCCATGTTCCTGGATCCTCACATTCCCACACACATTTAGTCTCACCTTCCATTCCTCCTTCCTTCCCTTACACACACACACACACACACACACACACACACACACACACACACACACACACACACACACACACACACACACATAGAGAGAGATTATTTATCTCATCAACACCTTCTCTTCTCGCTCCTGGGAAAAGATGGCATGAGCCTCAGCCTTTTCTCTTCATTGGTGTTTGTTTCAGGCACATGCAGCTAATGGTGTTAGGCTCCTCTCGAGAAGCAGCCCTGGGCCTGGGCATTATGAGAGAGAGTGATGGGGAGTGGGGCAGGCAGCCAGACAGACCGACCGACTGTGTGAAAGTGGGAGATAGTGTTTCATCATGTAAGAAAGAGTGAAAGGTTGCCAGACACAGAAAACACAGAGATCAGGAGGATTAATGGCAAACTCAAACACAGAGATCAGGAGGATTCATGACAAACTGAAACACAGAGATCAGGAGGATTCATGACAAACTGAAACACAGAGATCAGGAGGATTCATGACAAACTGAAACACAGAGATCAGGAGGATTCATGACAAACTGAAATACAGAGATCAGGAGGATTAATGACAAACTGAAACACAGAGATCAGGAGGATTAATGACAAACTGAAACACAGAGATCAGGAGGATTCATGACAAACTGAAAAAAAGGTAAAGAAATAAAGAGCGAGAAAAGGGAATATAAAGATGGACACTAACATTGTGGGGGCCATGGGTAGATACTGACAGACAGACTGAATAAAGAGAGAGACTGACCTGGGGCCCATGGGTAGATACTGGCTGACAGACTGAATAAAGAGAGAGACTGACCTGGGGCCCATGGGTAGATACTGACAGACAGACTGAATAAAGAGAGAGACTGACCTGGGGTCCATGGGTAGATACTGACAGACAGACTGAATAAAGAGAGAGACTGACCTGGGGCCCATGGGTAGATACTAACAGACAGACTGAATAAAGAGAGAGACTGACCTGGGGCCCATGGGTAGATACTAACAGACAGACTGGATAAAGAGAGAGACTGACCTGGGGCCCATGGGTAGATACTAACAGACAGACTGAATAAAGAGAGAGACTGACCTGGGGCCCATGGGTAGATACTGACAGACAGACTGAATAAAGAGAGAGACTGACCTGGAGCCCATGGGTAGATACTGACAGACAGACTGAATAAAGAGAGAGACTGACCTGGGGCCCATGGGTAGATACTGACAGACAGACTGAATAAAGAGAGAGACTGACCTGGGGCCCATGGGTAGAGAACACCTGATGTCAGCCAAGGACATAGGTCTACATACTGATACATTAGTAGACAAGGGATTTCAGCTTTGTTCGCTTGTCTGGCATTCAGTTTTACTATCGTTGCATTCCTGGGACCGTGTTCATGAAATGTAGGAGTGAACTGTACAGATTTAGGACCCGCCAGTCCAACTATCCAGCTGTCTGAATGCCAACAGTGGATATGTGAAAGGTTCTTTGGATGCAAGCCATTGCAGTAGCCTAATGCAGGGGTTCCCAAACTTTTTCACTCGAGGGCACCCCTTCCAGCATTGAGGAACACCCCCTCCCAATGCACGCGTCACATCTATTTCTATAGCCACAAGCACTGTTCATGACACAAACTGTTCACACCCCTCTTATTGGTGGAGAGAATGTTGCAGTTTTAAAGCAAATTTTCTTGCAATTCCATACATTTTTTTTCACGTGATATTTAAGTGACAAAAAATAAACCAATGTAGTAGCCTAATGAACCAATGCAGTAGCCTAATGAACCAATGTAGTAGCCTAATGAACCAATGCAGTAGCCTAATGAACCAATGTAGTAGCCTAATGAACCAATGCAGTAGCCTAATGAACCAATGCACTAGCCTAATGAACCAATGCAGTAGCCTAATGAACCAATGTAGTAGCCTAATGAACCAATGCAGTAGCCTTATGAACCAATGCAGTAGCCTTATGAACCAATGCAGTAGCCTAATGAACCAATGCACTAGCCCAATGAACCAATGCAGTAGCCTAATGAACCAATGCAGTAGCCTAATGAACCAATGCAGTAGCCTAATGAACCAATGTAGTAGCCTAATGAACCAATGCAGTAGCCTAATGAACCAATGTAGTAATGAACCAATGCAGTAGCCTAATGAACCAATGTAGTAGCCTAATGAACCAATGCAGTAGCCTAATGAACCAATGCACTAGCCTAATGAACCAATGCAGTAGCCTAATGAACCAATGTAGTAGCCTAATGAACCAATGCAGTAGCCTAATGAACCAATGCAGTAGCCTTATGAACCAATGCAGTAGCCTTATGAACCAATGCAGTAGCCTAATGAACCAATGCACTAGCCCAATGAACCAATGCAGTAGCCTAATGAACCAATGCAGTAGCCTAATGAACCAATGCAGTAGCCTAATGAACCAATGCAGTAGCCTTATGAACCAATGCAGTAGCCTAATGAACCAATGCAGTAGCCTAATGAACCAATGCAGTAGCCTTATGAACCAATGCAGTAGCCTAATGAACCAAAGCAGTAGCCTAATGAACCAATGCAGTAGCCTAATGAACCAATGCAGTAGCCTAATGAACCAATGCAGTAGCCTAATGAACCAATGCAGTAGCCAAATGAACCAATGTAGAAGCCTAATGAACCAATGTAGTAGCCTAATGAACCAATGCAGTAGCCTAAAGAACCAATGTAGTAGCCTAATGAACCAATGTAGTAGCCTAATGAACCACGTGCCAGTAGAAGTGTGTGCATGTGTACACTGCAGTATACTCTCCCAGAGGTAAACAGCATCAAGCAGCCTTTGGTCTATTGATTTACTGTAAGCGGATAAGCTATTCATGTTTTGGTTACAGTTAACCTGATGTTCAGAGCTAGATTCAACATGATTCAAGTGGGATATTTAGGCTAGGCTGCTTCTCTCATCAGGGCACATTAAAAAAAATGAAATAAAAATGGATTCAACATAGCATGAACATATTAACGTTATACACAGGACATTGTTTTTTTTTTTGTTGTTTCAATTGACATTAAATTGGAAGATATACTCTCATTGAGTGGCATTTGATGCTCATACTAGTTTTTGCCTGGATAATAGTTCATCTGTAGGAATTGGACCAAAGTGAGACCCTGTTATGATGAGGTCACAATGGAACCTCTGACCCTCTTTCATTCTCTATCTGACACTAAAAGAGACGTCTGAGTTGAAGCTGCTCTCTCTGACCTCTCTCCACCCTCTCTCTCGCTCCACCCTCTCTCTCTCTCTCTGACCTCTCGCCACCCTCTCTCTCTCTCTCTCTGATCTCTCTTCACCCCTCTCTCTCTCTAACCTTTCTCTCTCTGACCTCTCGCCACCCTCTCTCCACCTCCTCTCTCTCTCCACCCACCCTCTCTCTGTCTCTCTCTCTCACCACCCCTCACCCACTCTCTCTCTGTCTTTCCTATTACAGGGGTGTGGTTCGAGTGGACATCAACCTCCAGGATGTGGACATTGACCAGTGCTCCAGCAGTGGCTGGTTTGCTGGAACTCACCGCTGTAATCTGACCAGCATGGATGTGAGTCTACTTCTCTGATCCTTAAGTTTGTCCATTAATCTGTCCAACTTTCCATCTTCCATCCATCCACCCCTTTGTCCATACATCCATCCATCTATTTCTCCATCCATCCATACAAAACAATCATGCAGGACATAAAGCCCTTAGTAAGAATGCAGGACATAAAGCCCTTAGTAAGAATTCAGGACATAAAGCCCTTAGTAAGAATGCAGGACATAAAGCCCTTAGTAAGAATGCAGGACATAAAGTCCTTAGTAAGAATGCAGAACATAAAGCCCTTAGTAAGAATGCAGGACATAAAGCCCTTTGTCACAATCGTCGTAAGAAGTGGACCAAAGCGCAGCATGGTGTGAATGCATCATTTAATAGGTGACAAAAAACACAAAGTAAACTGTACAAAAACAATAAACGACCGTGAAGCTATCATAAGCACTGTGCTGACACAAGCAACTAACATAGACAATCACCCACAAACAAACAGTGAAACCCAGGCTACCTAAGTATGATTCTCAATCAGAGACAACTAATGACACCTGCCTCTGATTGAGAACCATACTAGGCCGAAACATAGAAATCCCAAAATCATAGAAAAACAACCATAGACTGCCCACCCCAACTCACACCCTGACCATACTAAATAAATACAAAACAAAGGAAATAAAGGTCAGAACGTGACACCCTTAGTAAGAATGCAGGACATAATGCCCTTAGTAAGAATGCAGGACATAAAGCCCTTAGTAAGAATGCAGGACATAAAGCCCTTAGTAAGAATGCAGGACATAAAGCCCTTAGTAAGAATGCAGGACATAAAGTCCTTAGTAAGAATGCAGGACATAAAGCCCTTAGTAAGAATGCAGGACATAAAGCCCTTAGTAAGAATGCAGGACATAAAGCCCTTAGTAAGAATGCAGGACATAGCTTCTTTGCAAGCAATATGTATGTCCCTCTGAATGTTATTGCTAATGCATATAAAATCTCAGAGTACTTGGCAAGATTTACACACATCCAAGATGTGTACTGCTACTGGGAGCTGTCCTGTTCTTAATGATAATGCTCCCCAAACGGAATCTATTGTCTCGTTGTGAAGTTAACGGATGACATGTGGTTTGTCTCCATGTAGACAGTAAATCACTCTGGTGGAGCAGAGGGCGGGTTTCATCTTTGTTCTTATGTAAAGAATAGCAAGATTAACAGACAGAATTCTGTAGCAATATTTGCATTGAATATGGGATGCTGCAAATAATAGACCATTGCTTGAAGGTGCGTGTTGTCCACAGCTTAATACGGTGTAACATACTCTGCAAGTGGAACAGGGAGGTTTTAACCAGTGTTTCTAGTGACTGGCACCGGGGGGGGGGGGGACGTCATATTTGATCACCCTCAAAGTGCAGGAGTTTTTGATGACGTGAGGTGTGTGTGTACTGTGTTTGAAGTGTGTGTCAAATATGTGTTATGTGTAATGTGTTGAAGCAAAATTCAGTGGTGGGGTCAGGCTTATTGATCAGGCTTATTGATCAGGCTTATTGATCAGGCTTATTGATCAGGCTTATTGGTCAGGCTTATTGATCAGGCTTATTGATCAGGCTTATTGATCAGGCTTATTGGTCAGGCTTATTGATCAGGCTTATTGATCAGGCTTATTGATCAGGCTTATTGGTCAGGCTTATTGATCAGGCTTATTGGTCAGGCTTATTGATCAGGCTTATTGGTCAGGCTTATTGATCAGGCTTATTGATCAGGCTTATTGATCAGGCTTATTGATCAGGCTTGTTGATCAGGCTTGCTGGTCAGGCTTATTGATCAGGCTCGTTGATCAGGCTCGTTGATCAGGCTTATTGATCAGGCTTATTGATCAGGCTTGTTGATCAGGCTTGCTGGTCAGGCTTATTGATCAGGCTTGTTGATCAGGCTTGCTGGTCAGGCTTATTGATCAGGCTAGTTGACCAGGCTTATTGATCAGGCTTATTGATCAGGCTAGTTGACCAGGCTTATTGATCAGGCTTATTGATCAGGCTCGTTGATCAGGCTCGTTGATCAGGCTTATTGATCGGGCTTATTGATCAGGCTTGTTGATCAGGCTTATTGATCAGGCTTATTGATCAGGCTCGTTGATCAGGCTCGTTGATCAGGCTTATTGATCAGGCTTATTGATCGGGCTTGTTGATCAGGCTCGTTGATCAGGCTTGTTGATCAGGCTCGTTGATCAGGCTTATTGATCAGGCTTGTTGATCAGGCTCGTTGATCAGGCTTATTGATCAGGCTTGTTGATCAGGCTTGCTGTTCAGGCTTGTTGATCAGGCTTGTTGATCAGGCTTGCTGTTCAGGCTTATTGATCAGGCTTGTTGATCAGGCTTATTGATCAGGCTCGTTGATCAGGCTTATTGATCAGGCTTGTTGATCAGGCTTGCTGTTCAGGCTTGTTGATCAGGCTTGTTGATCAGGCTTGCTGTTCAGGCTTGTTGATCAGGCTCGTTGTGCAGGCTTGTTGATCAGGCTTGCTGTTCAGGCTTGTTGATCAGGCTTGCTGTTCAGGCTTGTTGATCAGGCTTGTTGATCAGGCTTGCTGTTCAGGCTTGTTGATCAGGCTTGTTGATCAGGCTTATTGATCAGGCTCGTTGTGCAGGCTTGTTGATCAGGCTTGTTGATCAGGCTTATTGATCAGGCTTGTTGATCAGGCTTGCTGTTCAGGCTTGTTGATCAGGCTTGTTGATCAGGCTTGTTGTTCAGGCTTGTTGATCAGGCTTGTTGTTCAGGCTTGTTGATCAGGCTTGTTGTTCAGGCTTGTTGTTCAGGCTTGCTGTTCAGGCTTGTTGATCAGGCTTGTTGTTCAGGCTTGTTGTTCAGGCTTGCTGTTCAGGCTTGTTAGTCAGGCTAGTTGACCAGGCTTGTTGACCAGGCTTGTTGATCAGGCTAGTTGACCAGGCTTGTTGATCAGGCTTGTTGATCAAGCTTGTTGTTTAGGCTTGTTGTTCAGGCTTGCTGTTCAGGCTTGTTGATCAGGCTTGTTGTTTAGGCTTGTTGATCAGCCTTGTTGTTCAGGCTTGTTGATCAGGCTTGTTGTTCAGGCTTGCTGTTCAGGCTAGTTGATCAGGCTTGTTGATCGGGCTTGATATTCAGGCTTGTTGTTCAGGTTTGCTGTTCAGGCTTGCGTGGCATGGCCTTGGCTATATGATATATTATAAATGCAGTGTAATGGATTGCAGCAAGAACACTGAATTATTGACCATACTCGTTGTCTGGTTGCTCCCCCTCCTAGGCGTTTCCTTCTTCTGGGAGTCCTACTGAAGGAACATACCAAGGTTCCATGTATCTCTGTTCTACTGAAGGAACATACCAAGGTTCCGTGTATCTCTGTTCTACTGAAGGAACATACCGAGGTTCCATGTATCCCTGTCCTACTGAAGGAACATACCAAGGTTCCATGTATCCCTGTCCTACTGAAGGAACATACCAAGGGTCCATGTATCCCTGTTCTACTGAAGGAACATACCAAGGGTCCATGTATCCCTGTTCTACTGAAGGAACATACCGAGGTTCCATGTATCCCTGTTCTACTGAAGGAACATACCAAGGTTCCATGTATCCCTGTTCTACTGAAGGAACATACCAAGGTTCCATGTATCTCTGTTCTACTGAAGGAACATACCAAGGTTCCATGTATCCCTGTTCTACTGAAGGAACATACCGAGGTTCCATGTATCCCTGTTCTACTGAAGGAACATACCAAGGTTCCATGTATCCCTGTCCTACTGAAGGAACATACCAAGGGTCCATGTATCCCTGTTCTACTGAAGGAACATACCGAGGTTCCATGTATCCCTGTTCTACTGAAGGAACATACCGAGGTTCCATGTATCCCTGTTCTACTGAAGGAACATACCAAGGTTCCATGTATCCCTGTCCTACTGAAAGAACATACCAAGGTTCCATGTATCCCTGTCCTACTGAAGGAACATACCAAGGTTCCATGTATCCCAGTTACCTGCCAGGATGTGTTATATTGTTAGATTATCACTTGTTCTGAGAGCTAAGTTGTGTGTAATAAAGAGGTGTGTGTGTGAGTGTGTGAGCAATTCTAGTCTTGTCATGTCAGATGAGTAGGACAAAAACACTGTGACATGGGTTGATATTTTTAAACAACATTTCAGAGCACATTGGACTTTGTCCTCCATTGACTTTGGATCTGCTGTGTTTTAGCTTAACAGCAGCCAGTGAGTGGACGTCATCTCCTATCAGTCTCCTCTCTGTCCCAACAGAGGTGTTAACGATGTTAACTGACAGAAGCTTGAATAAGGGTAGGGGCCAGGGGGTCAAGCACTGAGTTGCCTACTACTCACCAATAGAATCCAAACATTAATTTATGCCCATCAGGAAAGCAATTTTATGAAAGTAACTATTCATCAACTCCTGAATAAACAAAGTAATACTTCAGTAAATAAATCATTCATGCATCAGTATTTCTAATTATGCTTTTTGGGGGGTTAATGACATACATTTTAGTTAAATTAATACGATAGTCAAGTTTGGGGGTTGCTTTCATGTTGTTAGTTGGGAGTTGAGTCTTACTGGCTCGTGCACTCTGTGGAGGAGCACTGATGGATTTGACAAGTCATGCTGTATCAGCATCTACCATCTGCCCCTGCATATCCCTGTGGTCTCTGATACCCTGTGGTCACACACAGCCTTTAGTCCCCGATACCCTGTGGTCACACACAGCCTTTATCCGTGCTTCTACACCTGCATTGCTTGCTGTTTGGGGTTTTAGGCTGGGTTTCTGTACAGCACTTTGAGATATCAGCTTTATAAATACATTTGATTTGATTTTGATTTAGTCCCAGATAGCCTTTAGTCCCAGGTAGGCTTTAGTCCCAGATAGCCTCTAGTCCCAGATACCCTGCGGTCCCAGATAGGCTTTAGTCCCAGGTAGCCTCTAGTCCCAGATACCCTGTGGTCCCACATAGTCTTTAGTCCCAGGTAGTCTTTAGTCCCACATAGGCTTGAGTCCCACATAGCCTTTAGTCCCACATAGCCTTTAGTCCCACATAGCCTTTAGTCCCACATAGCCTTTAGTCCCACATAGCCTTTAGGCTCAGATAGCCTCTAGTCCCAGATACCCTGTGGTCCCACATAGCCTTTAGTCCCACATAGCCTCTAGTCCCAGATAGCCTTTAGTCCCAGATAGCCTTTAGTCACAAGTAGCCTGTGGTCCCACATAGCCTTTCGTCCAGGATAGCCTTTAGTCAAAGATTGTTGTAACTTTAATGGGTTACAGAGTTAATGTTTACAGTTAATTCATTGAGCTGTATCTAAAGATATTTTTCTTTACAGTTATTTTTCATATGTAATTGTATTAGAATTCGTGTGTTGAAGATTGAGAGAACTATATACATATTTCTGTTGTATTGGTTAGTATTGGATTATGCTATTGACTGCAAGTTCCAGAATGCCTTGCGACAAGTGACAAGTGATTATCCTGACTCTCGCGAGCAACTTTCTTTTATTGTTTTGTAGAATCTAAAGTTGTTAAATGTAACGTGAACAAGTAGTATTACTAAAATAAACTTTAGTCCCAGATAGCCTTTAATCCCAGATAGCCTTTAGTCCCACGTAGCCTTTAGGCTCACATAGCCTTTAGTCCCACATAGCCTTTAGTCCCAGATAGCCTTTAGTCCCAGATAGCCTTTAGTCCCACATAGCCTTTAGGCTCACATAGCCTTTAGTCCCAGATAGCCTTTAATCCCAGATAGCCTTTAGTCCCACGTAGCCTTTAGGCTCACATAGCCTTTAGTCCCACATAGCCTTTAGTCCCACATAGCCTTTAGTCCCAAATAGCCTTTAGTCCCACATAGCCTTTAGTCCCATATAGCCTTTAGTCCCAGATAGCCTTTAGTCCCAGGTAGCCTTTAGTCCCAGATAGCTGGCTGCACAATATCCTGTGCAGATTGACTCTACCAATCATATCATGCTTCTTTAAGACTTGATCTATAACCCTTACTAGAGTTGAGTTGAGGGACCTACTGCTGTATCCCCTTTACCAATTCCCTTGCTCTGTATATTTGGATCGATCGATCGATCAATCAATCAATCAATCAATCAATCAATCAATCAATTAATCAAATGTAGTTAGCATTTTTAATAGATAGCTACATGTCACAAAGTGGACATACAGTATAGACACAAAGTGGACATATGAGGAACATACATGCATAGCTACACATCACAGTAAATTGGCACCGGCAAACCATTTGTCAAGCACAGACTTTCCCTTTGTGGAGCACTGAAAAAGACCCATAATGCTCTGCCTCCTTCTCTTTGAAGTACATTGATGAGTCACCACAGCGCTTGTCTTCAGTGGGCTGGAATCCATGGTTACGGAGCTCCAGGTGATTGTCATCTCACATCAAGTCAAGTCTTAATCATCCCGCCGATCTCTTATGAGCTCCTTTTGAAAGAGGGAACCGACATTATAGTAGTGATCGATATGGAGCCGTATGAATCCGTCAGGTACCTGTAATTATAAGTCACATCAGTGTTTCCCTTGGCATTGTTTTGGCGGGGAACCCTACAACAGGACCTTGCTGTTGGCACCTTACAACAGGCCCTTGGTGTTGGCTCCCTACCACAAGGTCTTGCTGTTGGCACCTTACAACAAGGCCTTGCTATTAGCACCTTACAACAAGGCCTTTGTGTTGGCACCCTACAACAGGGCCTTGGTGTTGGCACCTTACAACAAGGCCTTGCTGTTGGCACCTTACAACAAGGCCTTGCTGTTGGCACCTTACAACAAGGCCTTGCTGTTGGCACCCTA
Organism: Oncorhynchus mykiss; assembly: GCF_013265735.2. Classification (NCBI taxonomy): domain Eukaryota; kingdom Metazoa; phylum Chordata; class Actinopteri; order Salmoniformes; family Salmonidae; genus Oncorhynchus; species Oncorhynchus mykiss. The sequence goes on along the minus strand of NC_048592.1, from coordinate 35,039,356 downwards.
GTTCAAGGCCTTGTTGTTGGCACCTTACAACACGGCCTTGCTGTTGGCACCTTACTTCAAGGCCTTGCTGTTGGCACCTTACAACAAGGCCTTGCTGTTGGCACTGTCGTGTCTTCACTATCATTAACTGAAGACTGATAGTTTTTATCAAAGATTCTCTGTAATTAGTATTATGCGATTAGACTGATTAATCATGTAACCGTAATTACTAGGAAGTCGGGGCACCAAGGAAAAATGATCAGATTACAAAGTTATCATTTCCTAAAATAACTTTTCAGATATTTTATCTCTGAATTAATGAATTATTTACTTTACCTCACGTTAGTCTCATTCCAAACTTCGTAAATTGTTGGTTATCTGCACGAACCCAGTCTTCACTGTGAGTCATCCATACATCAATTGTCTTATATAATTTACTTATTACTAACTAAGTAATTCACAGAAATGCATAAACAAACAAACAAACAAGGTAAATGTGGTTACATGAAATTATAGCAGAATGTGCCCTAGTGGGCTGAACCAGCATGGCGGCTTGTTAGACAAAAGGGGAAGTGGGGGTTGACCAATAAATCACTAAAAAGTGATAATTATAACAATTGAAACGCTAATCCTTTGCACATGAACGCTCACTCATTCGGGAACAATTGCAATCAATATATATATTTACGCTCAGTGTGTCGTCTTGATCGCTGGTGAAAAGTTCATTTCTTTTGTAGAATTGTCCGTCTCTCTCCCTCTCTCTCTCTGTCACGGTTATAGTGGAAAGTTCAGAGTGACAATCATTTGTTTCGTTATAGAATGGATGTTTCGGCGGTTTTCGTTCTTCGCATTCAATGAAACCGAATTCCTAGTTGCAGACTAGTAATTAATATCAAAGACTTGTTCTTATTCTGTGGGTATCGATAGTCTAAGAGTTTAACCACGTGGTATGGTTAAAAGATTCAGCAATGGTCTACAACCTTTGTCCTCCTAATGGAGAAAAACATGGTCTGCAACCTTTAGCCATCTCGTAATTGAGGTAAGCTCGGTCTGCTGATCGAAAACCCGAGTGGGGGTTTTATTCGGAAGGCAGAAAAGGGCTGTCCCAGGATGCCTGACCATAACTGGGCTCACGGGCGGTCCTCTGATTTAGTTACCTCCAATCCCCTTTTTGAGTTTTCCTTCATTAAACAGTCCAAAATCATATTACACAATTTTACAAACAGTATCATAATCACTCATTCATCTTAATATCTGAGGCTATTATATACACAGCGTTATGGTAATGTGGCCACACCGTCTCCCATGAGCTTCCCCAAGTTGTGACACATGGACCAGTTTGTAGCTGGATTCTTCACCGATCTTTTATACTTTCTCCGGAATATGAAATTTGTTCGTTCCTCAAGTTCTGTGAGGTGGAAGGAATTGCTTTGTTCTCTATGAAAATGTACTCTCTCTATACTGTGTGTCCATGAGGAGATCCTCAGGAATTTACGACATCTCTCTGACCACAGCAACCTAGTTGAAGGAGGAAAGGGGGAGGCAGGGAGATGGGGATGGGGCTTGCTATACCCAAAGAGGCCAACGTCATGACAGCACCTTACAACAAGGCCTTGCTGTTGGCACCCTTCAACAGGACCTTGGTGTTGGCACCCTACCACAGGGCCTTGGTGTTGGCACCCTACCACAGGGCCTTGCTATTGATTTGGGAGTGTTTGCTTTAGCTGGAAACAAAATCACATAGGTGATATCAATAAGCCTATGTCAAGGCCAAAACCCGAACTGGTTTAAATGTATCTGTTTTAGCTTCCTCCTTCCCTGTCCGCTTCACTTACTTGTTCTATCTTCTTCTCTACTTCCTATTCAGTATCTTAAAGTGCCACTCCCTAATCATCTCTACTTATTGACTCATTGTCCCAATTCCCACTCTTGTCTCTATTACCCTAGTGGCAATATGTGCCACATGGTGTAATTCTCTGTTTGCAAACTGGCAAAAATACATTATATAACCAGATTACTACCAAGTCATCTCTGTAACAATCAGGTAAAGATATATTTGTCATGACAAATCAAGACATAATGGGAAAATGTTTTGTTTTTTTAATTAGCAAAACGTCCCTATACAGCCAGTATACAGCCTGGACTCATGACGTTGTTGCAACCAGTTTTGACCAATAGAATATTATTATCACACAAACATGTGTGTTGAAAAGCTATAGAAAGTTTATGCAGGGCTCATCAAGTCCTTGAAGACTACAAAGACCTCCCCAAGACACCTCCCTTAGAAGACCCCCTCAAGCTCTCCCTAAGATACTTCCCTTAGAAGACTCCCTCAAGTACTCCCTAAGATACCTCCCTTAGAAGAGCAATGTGCTGCTCTGTCCTGACACAGGGGATCTGTCGCTCATCATCCTGGCCCGACAATAAGCAAAATCATCCCTGCACACAAGATACAACTTTGTGGCAACTATTTAATAATTTATAGATGAAAAAAAGCGTGTTCTTATTCCCCCTTTGTCCTTTCACTATTCTTAAAATCATCTTTGAGCTTTTAATTAAGAGGCGAAAGAAACACACACCTATTTAGGTGAGGTGCTGGCTAAAGGAGTAGAACACCTGGTTAGGAGAGGTGCTGGCTAGTGGAGTAGAACACCTGGTTAGGAGAGGTGCTGGCTAGTGGAGTAGAACACCTGGTTAGGAGCGGTGCTGGCTAGTGGAGTAGAACACCTGGTTAGGAGAGGTGCTGGCTAGTGGAGTAGATCACCTATTTAGGCGAGGTGCTGGCTAGTGGAGTAGAACACCTGGTTAGGAGCGGTGCTGGCTAGTGGAGTAGAACACCTGGTTAGGAGCGGTGCTGGCTAGTGGAGTAGAACACTTGGTTAGGAGCGGTGCTGGCTAGTGGAGTAGAACACCTGGTTAGGAGAGGTGCTGGCTAGTGGAGTAGAACACCTGGTTAGGAGCGGTGCTGGCTAGTGGAGTAGAACACCTATTTAGGTGAGGTGCTGGCTAGTGGAGTAGAACACCTGGTTAGGAGCGGTGCTGGCTAGTGGAGTAGAACACCTGGTTAGGAGCGGTGCTGGCTAGTGGAGTAGAACACCTGGTTAGGAGAGGTGCTGGCTAGTGGAGTAGAACACCTGGTTAGGAGCGGTGCTGGCTAGTGGAGTAGAACACCTGGTTAGGAGAGGTGCTGGCTAGTGGAGTAGATCACCTATTTAGGCGAGGTGCTGGCTAGTGGAGTAGAACACCTGGTTAGGAGCGGTGCTGGTTAGTGGAGTAGAACACTTGGTTAGGAGCGGTGCTGGCTAGTGGAGTAGAACACCTGGTTAGGAGAGGTGCTGGCTAGTGGAGTAGAACACCTGGTTAGGAGCGGTGCTGGCTAGTGGAGTAGAACACCTATTTAGGTGAGGTGCTGGCTAGTGGAGTAGAACACCTGGTTAGGAGCGGTGCTGGCTAGTGGAGTAGAACACCTGGTTAGGAGCGGTGCTGGCTAGTGGAGTAGAACACCTGGTTAGGAGCGGTGCTGGCTAGTGGAGTAGAACACTTGGTTAGGAGCGGTGCTGGCTAGTGGAGTAGAACACTTGGTTAGGAGAGGTGCTGGCTAGTGGAGTAGAACACCTGGTTAGGAGCGGTGCTGGCTAGCGGAGTAGAACACTTGGTTAGGAGCGGTGCTGGCTAGTGGAGTAGAACACCTGGTTAGGAGCGGTGCTGGCTAGTGGAGTAGAACACCTGGTTAGGAGCGGTGCTGGCTAGTGGAGTAGAACACCTGGTTAGGAGCGGTGCTGGCTAGCGGAGTAGAACACTTGGTTAGGAGCGGTGCTGGCTAGTGGAGTAGAACACCTGGTTAGGAGCGGTGCTGGCTAGTGGAGTAGAACACCTGGTTAGGAGCGGTGCTGGCTAGTGGAGTAGAACACCTGGTTAGGAGCGGTGCTGGCTAGTGGAGTAGAACACCTGGTTAGGAGCGGTGCTGGCTAGTGGAGTAGAACACCTGGTTAGGAGCGGTGCTGGCTAGTGGAGTAGAACACCTGGTTAGGAGCGGTGCTGGCTAGTGGAGTAGAACACCTGGTTAGGAGCGGTGCTGGCTAGTGGAGTAGAACACCTGGTTAGGAGCGGTGCTGGCTAGTGGAGTAGAACACCTGGTTAGGAGCGGTGCTGGCTAGTGGAGTAGAACACCTGGTTAGGAGCGGTGCTGGCTAGTGGAGTAGAACACCTGGTTAGGAGCGGTGCTGGCTAGTGGAGTAGAACACCTGGTTAGGAGCGGTGCTGGCTAGTGGAGTAGAACACCTGGTTAGGAGCGGTGCTGGCTAGTGGAGTAGAACACCTGGTTAGGAGCGGTGCTGGCTAGTGGAGTAGAACACCTGGTTAGGAGCGGTGCTGGCTAGTGGAGTAGAACACCTGGTTAGGAGCGGTGCTGGCTAGTGGAGTAGAACACCTGGTTAGGAGCGGTGCTGGCTAGTGGAGTAGAACACCTGGTTAGGAGCGGTGCTGGCTAGTGGAGTAGAACACCTGGTTAGGAGCGGTGCTGGCTAGTGGAGTAGAACACCTGGTTAGGAGCGGTGCTGGCTAGTGGAGTAGAACACCTGGTTAGGAGCGGTGCTGGCTAGTGGAGTAGAACACCTGGTTAGGAGCGGTGCTGGCTAGTGGAGTAGAACACCTGGTTAGGAGAGGTGCTGGCTAGTGGAGTAGAACACCTGGTTAGGTGAGGTGCTGGCTAGTGGAGTAGAACACCTGGTTAGGAGCGGTGCTGGCTAGTGGAGTAGAACACCTGGTTAGGAGCGGTGCTGGCTAGTGGAGTAGAACACCTGGTTAGGAGCGGTGCTGGCTAGTGGAGTAGAACACCTGGTTAGGAGCGGTGCTGGCTAGTGGAGTAGAACACCTGGTTAGGAGCGGTGCTGGCTAGTGGAGTAGAACACCTGGTTAGGAGCGGTGCTGGCTAGTGGAGTAGAACACCTGGTTAGGAGCGGTGCTGGCTAGTGGAGTAGAACACCTGGTTAGGAGCGGTGCTGGCTAGTGGAGTAGAACACCTGGTTAGGAGCGGTGCTGGCTAGTGGAGTAGAACACCTGGTTAGGAGCGGTGCTGGCTAAAGGAGTAGAACACCTGGTTAGGAGCGGTGCTGGCTAGTGGAGTAGAACACCTGGTTAGGAGCGGTGCTGGCTAGTGGAGTAGAACACCTGGTTAGGAGCGGTGCTGGCTAGTGGAGTAGAACACCTGGTTAGGAGCGGTGCTGGCTAGTGGAGTAGAACACCTGGTTAGGAGCGGTGCTGGCTAGTGGAGTAGAACACCTGGTTAGGAGCGGTGCTGGCTAGTGGAGTAGAACACCTGGTTAGGAGCGGTGCTGGCTAGTGGAGTAGAACACCTGGTTAGGAGCGGTGCTGGCTAGTGGAGTAGAACACCTGGTTAGGAGCGGTGCTGGCTAGTGGAGTAGAACACCTGGTTAGGAGCGGTGCTGGCTAGTGGAGTAGAACACCTGGTTAGGAGCGGTGCTGGCTAGTGGAGTAGAACACCTGGTTAGGAGCGGTGCTGGCTAGTGGAGTAGAACACCTGGTTAGGAGCGGTGCTGGCTAGTGGAGTAGAACACCTGGTTAGGAGCGGTGCTGGCTAGTGGAGTAGAACACCTGGTTAGGAGCGGTGCTGGCTAGTGGAGTAGAACACCTGGTTAGGAGCGGTGCTGGCTAGTGGAGTAGAACACCTGGTTAGGAGCGGTGCTGGCTAGTGGAGTAGAACACCTGGTTAGGAGCGGTGCTGGCTAGTGGAGTAGAACACTTGGTTAGGAGAGGTGCTGGCTAGTAGAGTAGAACACCTGGTTAGGAGCGGTGCTGGCTAGCGGAGTAGAACACTTGGTTAGGAGCGGTGCTGGCTAGTGGAGTAGAACACCTGGTTAGGAGCGGTGCTGGCTAACGGAGTAGAACACTTGAAAAAGAAAAGGAGAGCCGCACTCTAGGAGCTCAGATGCAAAAATATTTATGTCCAACGTTTGGACAGACAAGTTGTCTTCATCAGGGTATAATGACAAACACTGTGGGGTGACTCATTTACATCGTGTCAAAAGACACACAGGTGTCTGTAATCATGGCCAGTTGTGGCCTGATATCGTTGGTTAATTCTCATAAAGCCATAGCACTTAAGTTTTTTCAACAACAGGTTATGGACAATAATATCAACGGCTGCACTGAAAGCTAACATTACAGCTCCCACAATCTTCTTATTATCAATTTATTTCAACCAATCATCAGTCATTTGTGTCAGTGCATTACATGTTGAGTGCCCTTCTCTATAAGCATGCTGGACGTCTGTTGTTAATTTGTTTACAGAGAAATAGTATTGTATTTGGTCAAACACAATTTTTTCCAACAGTTTGCTAAGAGCTGGCAGCAAGCTGATAGGTTTGCTGTTAGAACCAGTAAAGGCTGCTTTACCACTCTTGGGTAGTAGAATGACTTTGGCTTCCCTCCAGGTCTGAGGACAAAGACTTTCCTCTAGGCTCAGATTAAAAATATGACAGCTATGAGTGGCTATAGAGTCAGCTACCATCCTCAGTAGCATTCCATCTAAGTTGTTAATACCAGGTTTGTCACTATTGATCAGTAACAATAATTAGCCCAGATATAGGGAGCCTGCATGGGAAGCAAAGGTTGGAACCGGTTCAGGGAACAGACCTGGAAATGGGAAAATAACTAAATGATTTGAGGAACAGAAACCGAACAGAAAATAAAGTGATTTAAAAGAATGGGAACCCGTTAATAAAGTTATTTTACATTCCAGGCATTTATTTCCAGTCCCCAAAAAATCGCAATAAAGCGTCTATGCAAAGCCCTCACTTTGTTATTCAGAAACTTATTCCAGCGTCTGCCTGCCAGCTGAACATCTCTGTCAGTGTGTGGGTGTGTGTGTTTGGGCTAACTGCCCCTCCCCTCTGAAGCATAGATTACTGTAGCCCCTCCCCCTCTGAAGCATAGTTTACTGTAGCCCCTCCCCCTCTGAAGCATAGATGACTGTAGCCCCTCCCCCTCTTAAACATAGATTACTGTAGCCCCTCCCCCTCTTAAGCATAGATTACTGTAACCTACTGACAACGTTACAATCATGATTCAGAAGATGTTTAATTAGAGAAAGCAATTACTTTTTTCAATGCTAGTTAAGGATACTATAGTTATTATGTTTCATATTGGATTTATTAACAACAAAAAATGTAAAATGTATTTTTAATTCTAGTGCTGCTCTGCACACACAAGCTTGTTGGCTCTGGTCCAAAGTTAAACCAACTTGGAAGTTCAAAGACATTGAAGGTTCCTCCATAGAAGCCGCTCCTCCTTAGATATAATACTGTGACTCTAATTCAGATAATTTTTATTTTATTTATCCGTTATTTTACCAGGTAATTTACCCGAGAACACGTTCTCATTTGCATCAACGACCTGGGGAATAGTTACATGGGAGAGGAGGGGGATGAATGAGCCAATTGTAAACTGGGGATTATTAGGTGACCGTGATGGTTTAAGGGCCAGATTGGGAATTTAGCCAGGACACCAGGGTTAACACCCCTACAATAAGTGCCATGGGATCTTTAATGACCTCAGAGAGTCAGGACACCCGTTTAACGTCCCATCCAAAAGACAGCACCTTACACAGGGCAGTGTCCTCAATCCCTGCCCTGGGGCATTGGGATATTTATTTAGACCAGAGGAAAGAGTGCCTCCTACTGGCCCTCCAACACCACTTCCAGCAGCAGCTGGTCTCCCATCAAGGAACTGACCAGGACCAACCCTGCTTAGCTTCAAAAGCAAGCCAGCAGTGGTATGCAGGGTGCTATGCACATCATAACAAGATGCCCAGCGCTTCAAGGCAAGCTTCCTCTATACTCTCTCTCTCTGTCTCTCTCTCCTCATGTCACGTTCGTTATAAAGATGAGACCAAGGCGCAGCATGAGTAGAGGTCCACATGTTTTTAATAAAACCGAAACTCAGCAAAACAAAACAAACACGCACAAACGAAACGTGAAGCTATACGAATAGTGCAGACAGGCATCTAAACATAGACCAATATAGAATATATATACATAGAACAAGATCCCACAAACACCAAAGGGAAATGGCTACCTAAATATGATCCCCAATCAGAGACGATAAACAGCTGTCTCTGATTGGGAACCATATAAGGCCAACATAGAATTACAAAAACCCCTAGACCTACAAAAACCATAGACATACAAAAACCTTAGACATACAAAAACCTTAGACATACAAAAACCCTAGACATACAAAAACCCTAGACAATACAAAAACCCTAGACAATACAAAAACCCTAGACAATACAAAACTAGCGTACCCACCCTAATCACACCCTGACCTAACTAAAATATAAAGAAAACAGAGATATCTCGGGTCAGGGCGTGACACCTCACCCTCAAAATGTCAGTTGTATCTTCCGCCCCAAACACTGTGACTGGCAGCACAGTGTGAGTGTTTGTCTTTCATTATGATTAAGCCATGCTGTTAACGGCAAAATTAAATGTGCTCTTAACGACTTTCCTATAGATTAAATAGCTCCACAGCATGTTGCTTTATCCACACTGATTGGTGAAGTCATTTAATATTGAGCTAAATGTAAAATATATATATATATATATATTTCAGAGGTTAAAAAAGGAACAAAAAGGAGCGATATAAATCGGGGTTTGAACCAGTTCAGAACTTTATTTTGCTCGTCGGAACAGTGGAACGGAACACCCAAAAATTCTAGTTCTGTTCAGAATGAAACGATTAGAAAATAATTTAGGTTCCAACCCCTGATAGAAAGGGCCTGTGTTGAAATCACCATGAATCAAACACAAGCCATCATGCCTTATGGATCCTCCGCCTTACTATAAGGACTGTAGCTTATGGAATTAGGGGGAGTGAGTCTGTATTAGGTGTGTGTGTGTGTGTGTGTGTGTGTGTGTGTGTGTGTGTGTGTGTGTGTACGTGCGTGTGTTGTAATTTCCCTGCCCATCCTCTGAAAACATGGCAATAGAGATAAACAGCTTCAAAGGGGGGTGCTTTGCTAATGAGTGTTAGCTGCTGTGACAGCCAAGGAGGTTTGTCCTCCCTCGCCTCTCCTCCGTTCCTCCCTCCTTCCATTCATCTGCTCTTCCTTCTCTCCCTGTCTCCATCTTCACGGAGGCACTTTACACTTCAGAGAAGCCCAGCGACGGAATCTTCAAATCATTTCCACATCCGTCACTATCCTAATTATCTTAGCTTCCCCCTTCCTCCTGCTTCTCCCGAGAGTCTCCCTCATTTAAAAATGCAAGTTGCATACAAGCTGCATAAAGTGGCCACGTCAGATGCCATGCCCATCATGACGTGTCGCTCAATATATCTCTATTTTCCTCCACTGTTTCCTCTGAACTCAAGTCTTTGGTTTACTCAATTTACTATGTAACTTTGAGTACTGCATGCTGTCTTTAGAATACACATGGGCAGGCCTCATCTTAAAGATCAGCTTTCATGTTTATTTGGGCATCGTTCAGTGAACACCCATACACACTCCATCTCTGTAAGTACATGTATCTACATACAGTACCGTATCATTAACGATACACAGTGCATATGGCATATCTTTTGCATAAGCAAAACATACACAAAAATATTTGCACAATGTAAAGGCCTACTTACATATTGAACCGTGTTATGTGGGCCGGTATCAGTTATTTTAGGCTTGAAGTCGATAGTGTGGCAGTGGCACGTACACAGTAATGATCAGGCTGGTCCCTCCCATCGAAAATGGTATCACTAAGACACATCCGGATCAGTCTGGAAAAAAATTGCCTTGCATTCTCAACCTCGGCTCAACCTCGGCTCAACCTCGTCTCAACCTCGACCCAACCTCATCTCAACCTCGGCTCAACCTCATCTCAACCTCGGCTCAACCTCGTCTTAACCTCGTCTCAACCTCGGCTCAACCTCGGCTCAACCTCGTCTCAACCTCGTCTCAACCTTGGCTCAACCTCGTCTCATCCTCGGCTCAACCTTGTCTCAACCTCATCTCAACCTTTTCTCAACCATGTCTCAGCACCACGAGAGGAGAATGTAAACAACCGAAATAGTATATTATTTTTTTTACCTCACTGCCTCCTTCACTTCCCTCGCTGAAGATGTAGAGGAGAGTAGCGGATTTCAGATTTCTAAAGGCTTTCGGTTGGTTATCAACAGATATTGAAAAAAAAAATGATTGTGGCAAAGATATAAACCAAACTTTTCTCTCTGTGGCACACATGCCTGTAGTGCAGCGATCATCATCTAGATTCAGCCGAGGAAAGATTTTTTTTTCTTGAGCGGATGGTCAGGGGTCCGCAACATAATTACAAATAATTTGTAGACCACAGATTGACTGCAAGAAGCGCAAACATTTATAGACGATCACGTACTGTATATCTCTCTATTGTGCGTAGGAATATTTTGGAACAGATTTCCAAAATGAAAATAATTTGGAGGTGATTTGCTAGTGTTTTTTCAGTATTTCACGTCTATTATTTGGGGGCCAAATAAAATCACCCGCGAGCCAAATCTGGCTTGCGGGCCGCCAGTTGGGGAACCCTGCTATAGTATATCATCACTAACAAACCCATGTTTGTAATTGACATGAGAAATACTTCATTTCAAAAGTAGTAGCTGACTCTTGTCTGTTTTTCTTTTTACTTATCACTTTAGCAACTCATAGTCTTCCATTTTTGTCAAATTGAAATGCGAGATTCGAGTAGTCATCCTATTATATTGTATTATTGAGAATAAAATAGGAATCGGCTGCCTTGCTCTTTTCCAAGTGAAAATTCACAAAGCGTAGGCTAGATGTTGCATTATTCTGTCAAATATGTCATAAGGATTACTTAAAGTTATCGCTCAGAATTGAAAAAAAAATGTATTCTGTAAAGCACAAAGACTGTACTCTATAACGTTGTGTCTTCTGAGTCTGACGACCACAAGGGTTGTGTTTTATTTATCATCACAGTTCTGAAGCTGTACATCTCTGGAGGTGTGTTCTCCGGCTGACTCCCAACAGTGTAGAACGGTTCCATCCATCCCCAATTTATCTCCAATAGATAAAAATAAAACACTGTCAAACAGAGGAATAAGCAAAGAGAGGATAAATAGTTGTGTCAGAGCCCTCGGCTAGTATCTCATCTCTCCCGAGTTTCAGACTATAAAAAAACGTTATTTGTCCGCCGCTTTGGTACGACAAACCGTCATTTGGGAATGAGGCTAATTTGTCCCGCTGAAATGTTTAAGTAAATAACATTTTTTTTTTTAAAGGCCTCCATATACAGTATTCTGGCAGAAGTCTCTGTGGTCTCAAGCTGCCTGTCCATCAACCATAGTGAAGATGGTACATTCACAGACGCTCATTATGAAATGGCGAATTGCATTTCCAGTCGACTGTATGTGACAGAACAGCTTGATGGTGGGGAAAGACCTAGCCATAGCCCATGGCTAAACGAACCCTTCTGAAACACATGGAGCTGCCCTAAGAGAACGCCACATTGACAGGACTCGGAGACTGAATTGAGTGAATTCACAGACTTGCCTCATCAACAAAGCTTTGTGTTATTCATTAATTCCACTCATCCTCGTACTCCATAGACGTCTTGAACGCTCCTCGAGGGACCAGGACTGGATGTGACACGATGGCTGCTGACAGGATGGAATGTCTCGATTAGTGAATGAGGTTAGACTGCTCTAGGAGATGGCGGGTATTGATAGGTTCAAAGCTCAGACTCGGCTCCAGGATGACATGTGTGAGGGGGCATTTTAAATCCATCGGGGGGGGCACAACTAGTATTGCTTTAGAGCTCTAGTAAAACAAGGTAGATTGGTCCAACTGCTGTTCAAATGTACAAAAAAGTATCTGAAATGTAGCCATACAACAACCGTCATTTATAAAGAATAACACAAGAAAGATATGCCCCCCACTACGACATACAAGTGTATCGGAAATGCATAATTTGCGCCTGCCTACACGCACAGATCAGCTGGACAGGATGAGCACCACTAGGCTATCTTAGATTCTTACAGGCTTCAACTTCAATAATTATAACTAAAGTCTACATTTCTGTCAGATTTGTGACACTCCTCAATGAGCATAACCTTATAGGGGTGGCAGGGTAGACTAGTGGTTAGAGCGTTGGACTAGTAACCGGAAGGTTGCAAGTTCAAACCCCCAAGCTGACAAAGTACAATTCTGTCATTCTGCCCCTGAACAAGGCAGTTAACCCACTGTTCCTAGGCTGTTATTGAAAATAATATTTTTTTCTTAACTGACTTGCCTAGTTAAATAAAGGTAAAAAATAAATAGTAAGCCAAGCTGCCACTTTTTCAGGTACGTAATATGTTTTTCATAGCTGATGTGAAATGTCCTACATGACAGTAGCCATTTTGAATCTGCCGCCAATAAGAGTAAATGCCAAATTCAGAGAGCAACAAACAGATGCTATAGCAAGACAGCAGGGAGCGTCGGCTGTGTGTCGTTGTCATAGTAATGACTTCATTTTTACAGTAGCCTGTCACACAATGACTGTGCAATGCAAATGAATGATAGCAGACGGAATGTTTGCCTACTTCTTCTAGTAGGCTACACATGGTATTAGTCATATACTACTGCGACATACAGAATTGAACTAAATGGAGACCTATCTGAACTGTAGCCACATACACAACAACTGTCCTTTTGCACACAAGAAAGCACTCGATGTTGAAGAGAAGCCTCACGAAGACTGGTAGCCCAAGATGGACCATGGACAGAAGGCGTGATGAAGGGATGCACTGCCAATTTCAGCACCACCAACGTGACAGCTAGGACAATAGCAGCACTGCGCCAGGGCTCACCTCAGAGCACAATCAATAGGCTACATTGGTCATTGTCCCTATAGCTATAAAATAACGCAAAGCTGTATATCTATCAATAGCGATTAGAACCACTAAAGCAAGCAATGACATTAAGACGCACAGATAAATCTAACAAGCAAAGGCCTATTTGCCATATCTTCAATCTAAGCCTACAGGAAAGGGTGTGCTCTCAGGCCTGAAGGGAAGCAAAAGTCATTCCGCTACCCAAGAATAGCAAAGCCACCTTTACTGACTCAAACAGATGATCAATTAGCCCGTTACCAACCCTTAGTAAACTTTTGGAATGTTTGACCAAATATAATGCTATTTCACAGTAAACAAATTAACAACATATTTTCAGCACGCTTTTAGGGAAGGGCAATTCAACATGTCCAGCACTTACACAAATGACTGTTGATTGGCTGAGAGAAATTGATGATAAAAGATTCTGGGAGCTTTGTTAGGCTTCTGTGCAGCTTTTGACATGATCGATCATAGTCTGCTGCTGGCAAAACGTATGTGTTATGACTTCACACCCCCTGCTATGTTTACACCCCCTGCTATGTTTACACCCCCTGCTATGTTGTGGATCAAGAGTTACCTGTCCAACAGAACACAGAGGGTGTTCTTTAATGGAAGCCTCTCCAACATAATCCAGCTAGAGGCCCCTTACTTTTTTCAATCTTTACAAAAAAGACCTGCCACAGCTCTGAGTAAAGCTTGTGTCCTGACGACTCATCACTATACACATCAGTAACCACAGCAAGTGAAATCACTGCAACACTTAGCAAAGAGCTGTTTCAGAATGGGTGGCAAGAAATAAGTTAGTCCTAAATATATATTAAAAAAAACTAAAAGCATTGTATTTCGGACAAATTTTTATTTCACCAAATCATTCACTAAACCCTGAACCTCAACTGAAACTTATAATGGGTAATGTGGAAATTGAGCAAGTTGAGGAGACTAAACTGCTTGGAGCAACCCTGGATTGTAAACTATTATGGTCAAAACACATTGATGCAACAGTAGCTAAGATGGGGAGAAGTCTGTCCATAATAAAAGCGCAGCTCTGCCTTTTTAAACAACACTATCAACAAGGCAGGTCCTACAGGCTCTAGTTTTGACACACCTGGGCTATTGTCCAGTCGTATGGTCAGGTGTATAGGGCTGAAGCATTCACAAAATTTAATAAGAGGTGATTGTCAAGAAAATAACGGTCGGTCTCACAGTAATTGACCGTTAATTAACATAAAAACATCTCCTGGCTTCCACATCCAGGCTTCCACATTTGGCCTACAAGCCATTTTAGAAAAGTCTAATAAATCCATGTAATACAGCCTACACCTTCACAATAAATCCATTATTTACAGTGGAGTAAAGTACTTAAGTAAAAATATTTTCAAGTACTACTTAAGTAGATTTTTTTGGTATCTGTACTTTACAAAAAAAAATGTTTTACCACTTTTATTTTTACTTCACTACATTCCTAAAGACTATAATGTACTTTTTACTCCATATATTTTCCCTGACACCTAAAAGTACTTGTTACATTTTGAATGCTTAGCAGGACAGGAAAATCATCAAATTCAAGCACTTATCAAGAGAACATCCCTGGTCATCCATACTGCCTTTGCCCTGGATGACTCACCAAACACAAATGCTTTGTTAGTAAATTATATCTGTCTGAGTGTTGGAGTGTGCCCCTGGCTACGTGTAAATGATGTCTGAGTGTTGGAGTGTGCCCCTGGCTACGTGTAATGATGTCTGAGTGTTGGAGTGTGCCCCTGGCTACGTGTAAATGATGTCTGAGTGTTGGAGTGTGTCCCTGGCTATGTGTAAATTATGTCTGAGTGTTGGAGTGTGTCCCTGGCTATGTGTAAATTATGTCTGAGTGTTGGAGTGTGTCCCTGGCTATGTGTAAATTATGTCTGAGTGTTGGAGTGTGCCCCTGGCTATCTATATATAAAAAAAAAATTAAAAAATGGTGCCCTCTGGTTTGCTTAATATAAGGAATTTCAAATGATTTATACTTTTACTTTTGATACTTAAGTACATTTGATCAATTACATTTACTTTTGATACTTAACTATATTTAAAACCAAATACTTTTAGACTTTTACTCAAGTAGTATTTTACTGGGTGACTTGTACTTTTACTTGAGTCATTTTCTATTAACATATCTTTACTTTTACTCAAGTAGGACAGTTGGGTTATTTTTCTACCACTGATTATTTATTTTAGACAGGTCTAAAGAAGCATGATATGAAGAAAATGTAGTCTATTTCAGAAGAATAGAATAGCATACTCTGAGTTGTCCTTATATTAGATCCTGATGTGGCTATGTCAAATGGATGTGGGCTACAATAGTTCATTTAGGAGACAATATTTTCTTGTAATTGCGTGACATTATATTATATTATTTGATAGTATGAAGAATACAATTGAACAAAGCTGAATAAATTTGTTTTTTTTTCTCCAAACGATTTGATCATACATTCGGCTATTCTGCGTTTAGCGGTTAACAAATAAATAGGTACTCTTATTTGCTTAATTGAGAGTTATTAGTGTAGCTTTAGTTGTTCTACAAACATTGGGCTATATGTTTTGATTTTTAATACATTGTAAGGCTGCGTGATGAGACTCTAAAGATTATTTGAAATAAGTCGCTTGAAAGGAATGAGCTCTGCTACACTCCATTAGTCTCTTATTCACAATGTGACAAGCACTTGATAATGTCTCAAATTTCACGGAGGCATCCCCTTTGTTTCGGTAAGGCTCCCTAAAAAAATGCTGCGTTGTGCCTTTCTCCCTGCGTGTGCTGCGCAATTCGAAGCATCTCTCACTCACGTGATCGGGTCTTTTTCACAGGCTAGTTACGAGAGACACATCCGGGACGCAACTGCGCTCATCTTTATCCAGTTCCGAGGTGGGTATTGAAGATATATTTTCATCAGCCAACAAGATGAGTAGGCCTATCAAACAACAAAAGCACTAGCCTATGTCAATCTATTATCCCCCACAGTACAAAGTTCACCTATTCTATTCTGTGCGAGAAATAAATGTAAATAAATATTCCAAACATAATCTGGGACGGTTGTGGGATGCGAAAGATCCCAAAATATTACAAACCTGTGACGTTTAGCTTAACACCTCTACAGGATCGGTGAATATGCATATCCTTGCTTCAGGTCCTGAGCTACAGGCACCGAAAATTGAAAAAAAAAGGGTCCTATCCGTTTTAAAATGTTGATAAACTATTAGGCTATTTCGTCACATTATAAGCGCAGCAATGCACAGATGGTAGTAGGCTATAAGCGTCAATGTTCCATTAGCGTAAAACATAATTCTCAAAAGTGACTGCAAATGCAATTATGCAAGTAATGCTTTTATTATAAAGGTGCATTTTTATGGTGAAAATTATCTTCCCCAAACTTGAAACTCACGCGCTGCTTATACGCCAGTTAGGCTCTACACCACTTGTAAAGCAGCTTAATGTGCTTAATTTGTAGTTATTTGTCCACTTTGGTTGCAATTATTTTTTTCATAATTTGTTTTATTTATTTAACCTTTATTGAAACTAGGCAAGTCAGTTAAGAACAAATTCTTAATAACAATGACGGCCTATACCAAAAGGAAAAAGGCCTCCTGCGGGGACTGGGGCTGTGATTTAAAAAAAATGATCAAATATATATGAGGTTAAAACACGAGAGACAACACAACACTACATAAAGAGAGACTTAAGACAACAACATAGCAAGGCAGCAACACAAAATGCTAGCAGCACAAAATATTGTACACAAATTATTGGGCACAGACAACAGCACAAAGGGCAAGAAGGTAGAGACAACAATACATCACGCAAAGCAGCCACAACTGTTAGTAAGAGCGTCCATGATTGTGTCTTTGAATGAAGAGATTGAGAATAAACGGTCCAGTTTAAGTGTTTGTTGCAGCTCTTTCCAGTCGCTAGCTGCAGCAAACTGAAAAGAAGAGCGACCCAGGGATGTGTGTGCTTTGGGGACCTGTAACAGAATGCTACTAGCAAAACGGGTGTTGTATATGGAGGATAAAGGCTGCAGTAGATATCTTAGATGGGGGGAGTGAGGCCTAAGAGGGTTTTATAAATAAGCATCAACCAGTGGGTCTTGCGACGGGTATACAGAGATGACCAGTTTACAGAGGAGTATAGAGTGCTGTGATGTGTCTTATAAGGAGCATTGGTGGCAAATCTGATGACCGAATGGTAAAGAACATCTAGCCACTTGAGAGCACCCTTATCTGCCGATCTATAAATCATGTCTCCGTAATCTAGAATGGTCATCTGAATCAGGGTTAGTTTGAAAGCTGGGGTGAAAGAGGTGTGATTAAGAAGAGGAAACCAAGTCTAGATTTAACTTTAGCCTGCAGCTTTGATATGTGCTGAGAGAATGACAGTGTACCATCTAGCCATACTCCCAAGTACTTCTAAACCCTCAGAGGTAGTAGTCACACCTGTGGGAAGAGATGCATTCTTACCAAACCACATTACTTTTGTTTCGGAGGTGTTCAGAACAAGGTTAAGGGTAGAGAAAGTTTGTTGCACACTAAGAAAGCTTTGTTGTAGAGCATTTAATGAACGAGAGAGCTTCCTACTGCCTGAGCTATGTTGATGTAAATTGAGAAGAGTGTGGTGCCTAGGATTGAGCCTTGGAGTACTCCCTTGGTGACAGGCAGTGGCTGAGACAGCAGATGTTCTGACTTTATACACTGCGTTCTTTGTGAGAGGTAGTTAGCGAACCAGGCCCAAGTCCCCTCAGAGACACCAATACTCCTTAGCCGGCCCACAAGAATGGAATGGTCTACCGTATCGAAAGCTTTGGCCAAGTCAATAAAAATATCAGCACAACATTGCTTAGAATCAAGGGAAATGGTGACATTGAGGACCTTTAAGGTTGTAGTGATGCATCCATAAACTGAGCAGAAAACAGATTGCATACCAGAGAGAATATTATAGACATCAAGAAAGCCAGTCAGTGGATCATTGGCAAGTTTTTCCAACACTTTTGATAAACAGGGCAAAAATAAAAATAGGCCTGTAACAGTTAGGATCAGCTTTATCTGCCCCTTTAAATAAAGGGCAAACCGTGGCTGCCTTCCAAGCAATGGGAACCTCCCCAGAGAGGAGACGGGTTAAAAAGTTTAGAGATAGGCTTGGCAATGAAACGGGCAGCAACCTTAAAGAAATTTAAGAAGTTAAGAAGTTTCAGGAGCTCCTTTAGCACCTCGGACTCAGTGACTGTCACGTTCTTTCAAAATCGAACGCAGAAGCAGACCAGGACAAGGAGAGTAGGAAGAAGGTGAGTATTTATTTACAAGTGAATGTGAATGGGTAGATATATCCAGGTGGCGTAGCGGGCAGCGGTGGTGAGTTGATGGGAGTAAATAGGTGAGAGTAAATAGGTGAATCCAATGGGGTAGCGGAATCCTCCGACGACCAGGCGGGAATGGGGTAAATGATCCGGGTGAGTAACTGAAGACAGAACAAACGGAGGTAAGTTTAAGGCAAGCAATACATAAAAAAAACAACAAAACAAATTCTATCCAACTTGAGGCTGATACTATGGCACAACATACTGTTCATGGCTAACAATCCAGCAGGGAATGGATGTCAGGTCAGAGCTTTTGAAGGGGAGAGGTGATGATCAGGACAGGTGTGCAGATTACTGATGGGATACAGGTGCGGGTGAACATGATCTCCCAACAAGCTAATTTGCCCGGCAACCAGACAGGGTGCGTTCCAGGACACCGGAAACACACTCCAGGACAGAAACACAGGCAAACACAGACTCAGGAAGCGGGATTCGTGACAGACTGCCTGCAGGGAGAAACTTTGTAGCGGGTCAGGGGAAAAGAGGGAGAAGCATCGGGGATAGTTGTATTAGAAGGGGTGGGAGATGAAGAAATGTTGGACGGCAAGGAGGCATGGCTGAGTTAAATAGGATTCCTGACTTAATGAAGTGGTGAATAAAGAGCTCAGCCATGTGCTTCTTGTCAGTAACAACCACATCATCAACATTAAGGGACATGGACAGCTGTGAGGAGGAGGGTTCTCCAGGTCTTTAGCCATTTTCCAGAACTTCTTGGGTTTAGACCCATCAGACTAGTCTTGATTTAATCTTGTCTTTACTAAATAATGTGTTTGACATTTGTTTTGATTTAGAATGGACCATTATCATGCACCTGTATCGAAATAGGGGCAGCGGGAAAAATCACATGTCATCTATGCACTTAAATAGTGAATGGAGGACGCTTTTCCCTGTGATTTATTTTCATACCAGCCAGGTAGGCTATACTCCTGTTGTAAATATAAGTAATGTGCTTAATATGAGGAAAGTTGAGAAATAAATATAGTAGGCCTAGCCTATAGAAAGCTGATGGGATCCTCCTCTTTTTATTAGCAGCCATCATTCTGTTTTCTCACGCAATTGCAAAGCCTATAGAAATGTTGTGCAACATGAGCTCATGGGCTCTCATGAAGTGTTTCATTAGATTTTTTTATTACATTTTCATTGGTGACAGAGTGATTAGAGGGAGTGAGCAAGTTTGGTAGGCCACTAATGACCAGCAGCATCAGAGCTTGGAGAAGCCTGATTACCGTGACTAAACGGTGATGTGGAATTTGACTGCCTTCATGACTCGTGACCAACTGTGTGGCGGTAATACGGTCATGCAACAGCCCTAGTCAGGGGCCACAAAGAGGGACTTAGGAAAATTGCAATTGGCCCAGAACAGCTTGGAGCTGGTGTGCTTTCTTTGCATTTCCAAGGCTTTTTGAATTCAGGATCACATGGCATTTTTTCTACGTACTGCAGACAAGTTTGACACCGTTGTGCAGATCAATAGCTTCAGACTGCTGTAACTTTGATTTTGTGAGTCGTCATGTTAGCAATAAACGTAAAGCTTGGCTATGTCACTGCTTTCAATACGCCTGTGGCCTCGAGTCTCACATTTGTGCCAAATGTACGAGTACATTCAATTTCACCGAGCATCTCTGTGATGTTGTCACTTGATTTCAAAATTACTGACACCGTGGTGAGGTGGCCAGTCCATCCCTGATCAATAAATCTTTTCAGTTTTTCCCCAGTGCAGCCACCATAGGTTTCCTAAATAAAATTGTACAGGGAGCTACACGCTTCGAAAAAAATCCTTTATCGCCTCCTCAAGACGACATAGCGTGCACCACAACCAAATACAGATCTTGAACCAGGAAAACAGGGTGTGGCAATTGAATGTATGATTCACCCCCAAAAATGTTAAATTATTAAACCATTTCTAGCCTGTCTACAGTGTCTACGGGTGTTATGCTCGATCCGCTCAGTTTTCCACCACAAATCACCAAAAAATGGCCAAAAAGAGTAGAAGCAGCTCACCTGCTTTTTCAATACAATTTGACTATTAAATGTTCAATGTTTCTTTTGAAAACATGAATAGTCTCACCATGTTAAAATGAGAGTTCAGTTCATGTAAAAAACGTTGACCTTAAAATGAGGGTGAATCACTAACCACATTAAATAAATTATAATCTTCAGGAATGTCTTGGTCAAAGCAACAAAAATAACTACGGCTTTCCAATGATGGTGAAAACTTGGAGAGATGTTGGCGTTTAAGTGGGTTAAAATCTTCCAGAAGTCACAAAGAGTGCAAGGTGGGACTTGTCAAAAACACAGGTCTGTAATCACTGAGCATTAGATACAGATTGTCTCTCTCCACTTTACTTTTCTTTGGCAGTCCTCCCCTGACAACAGACATGCTGGCAGGGCGAGACGGATTCATCCTCACAGAAACATAATTTACTCCTAATCTAGTGTCTGCAGCTCGGCGGCTGCCACAGCAATATTAAAGAGGCTGTCAACAGAACACCAGATTGTCGTAATTGGCTTGGGCCTCCTGGACCTGACTGTGTGGGGCTCAGTGACCACCCACTGGATAACAGTTTCCTTATGAAACACAAATGTCAACGTCTCTTGTCTTCTCTGTGTTCACTTTATAACCTCTTCCATTGGCTTTCTATTATGTCCTCTTCCGTTTGAAGTGATTCACATGTAATGGGAAAGGTCCCTTTTCTAGATGTACTGTACTCTCAGTACTTGACGAGTTTATCATGGCATGTATAGCTAAAACGTAACCAAACAAAATTCTTAATTAAGGATCTGAAAAAATATATAAACGCAACTTGCAACAATTTCTAAGATTTTGCTCAGTTACAGTTCATATCAGGAAATCAGTGAAATGAAATAAATAAATTAGGTCCTAATCTATGGATTTCAAATGACTGGGCAGGGGCACAGCCATGGGTGGGCCTGAGAGGGCATGAGCCAGGCCCACCCAATCAAAAGTAGTTTTTCCCCACAAAAGGGCTTTATTACAGACAGAAATACTCCTCAGCACCCCCCTGACTATCCTGCAGGATGTGGAGGTCCTGGGCTGTGTCATGTATTGTCATGTTGTGTCTTTCTGTCCTTTCCTTTCACCCTGTCTCCCTCTGCTGGTCGTATTAGGTTACCTTTTCTCCCCCGCTTTCCCCAAGCTGTTCCTTGTCTCCTCTTGACTACCTCGTCACCCCTTCTCCCACCTGTTCCCCTTTTCCCTCTGATTAGTCCCCTATATCTCTCTCTGTTTTTGTTCCTGTCCTTGTCGGATTCTTGTTTGTTGTGTTTCATGCCTGAACCAGACTATCGTCCTGTTTGCTGTAACCTTGTCCTGTCCTGTCGGAATCTGCCGGTCTATCTGAGCCTACCTACGTTTGGTTATTAAAGAAGCTCTGTTTAAGTTAGTTCGCTTTTGGGTCCTCATTCACTCACCATAACAGGCTGGCGTGGTTATATGTGGTCTGCGGTTGTGAAGCCGGTGGACGCACTGCCAAATTGTCTAAAACGACGTTGGAGGCAGCTTATGGTAGAGAAATTAACATTCAATTATCTGGATGCAGCTCTGGTGGACATTCCTGCAGTCAGCATGTCAATTACACGCTCCCTCAAAACCTGAGACATCTGTGGCATTGCGTTGCGTGACAAAATCGCAGAAAACCACTTACCAGTCAGAGTGACCATAGTTTACTGGTCTACAGTAGGTGACCATCTAATTGCGCTTAAATTCTCCCTTTGTCTCCCTTTGTCTCCCTTTGTCTCCCTTTGTCTCCCTTTGTCTCATAAATGGAGTTTCCGCACAGTCTTCTTTCTTATTAGACATATTTCCGTCTGCAGACCCCTGGGGGAGAGTGATTGTAATGCTTTTAGGGTTTAATGCTTTCAGGGATATTTATAGACCTTGGAGGAAAGGCTTGTGTTCTCTCCCCTAGCGTCCTGTTTTCCCGCTTCCTTGCCCAAAGTTGGATTCAGAGAAAACTCTCTAACATTAGGGCAGAGAGACGAGAGATTATTTCTCAGAAAGCCAACAATCCACAAAAAAACCTGCCTATTAGATTTAATGTCAAGAAACAGATAAATCAAATCAAATCAAATGTATTTATATAGCCCTTCGTACATCAGCTGATATCTCAAAGTGCTGTACAGAAACCCAGCCTAAAACCCCAAACAGCAAGCAATGCAGATGTAGAAGCACGGTGGCTAGGAAAAACTCCCTAAAAAGGCCAAAACCTAGGAAGAAACCTAAAGAGGAACCAGGCTATGTGGGGTGGCCAGTCCTCTTCTGGCTGTGCCGGGTGGAGATTATAACAGAACATGGCCAAGATGTTCAAATGTTCATAAATGACCAGCATGGTCAAATAATAATAATCACAGGCAGAACAGTTGAAACTGGAGCAGCAGCACAGCCAAGGTGGACTGGGGACAGCAAGGAGTCATCATGCCCGGTAGTCCTGAGGCATGGTCCTAGGGCTCAGGTCCTCCGAGAGAGAGAGAGAAAGAAAGAGAGAATTAGAGAGAGCATACTTAAATTCACACAGGACACCGGATAGGACAGGAGAAGTACTCCAGATATAACAAACTGACCCTAGCCCCTCGACACATAAACTACTGCAGCATAAATACTGGAGGCTGAGACAGGAGGGGTCAGGAGATAACCTTCAGAGAATCTCCCTCTGCAAAGTGGGGAAATGCTTAACACTTCAGGTTATGTACATCACTGCCACACTGGGGCGTAGGAGCGTCTCTGACATTGGTGGGGACACATTGTGCTACGGGGATCAGGATTTTTGTATTTTAACAAACAATAACACTTACAAGGTAAGGGGGGCCTTGCAGTGGGGACTTACTCTGGTACAGTCCAGTCAGTCTTTGGGCCATGGCTAGTCATACTGTTCTGAATACCAGTGTGACTGTTAATGTGGAAATATCTCTAATCTATAATAATATATCTGTACTCTTTTGCCTTTCTACTGCATGACTAGTATTTTTTTCACTTCCCCTCTGTTACTACAGCAGCTCTACATACTGTATGGTTTGAGACTCAATGTCATGTTTTCAATTTATAATACAGTTACTATGCTGTAATAATAACCAGCGACAAACACAGTTAAAAACTGTTTAAATGGCCTCCCGGGTGGCACAGCGGTCTAAGACACTGGATAGAAGTGCTAGAAGCATCACTACAGACCAGGGTTTGATCCCGGGCTGTATCCCAATCGGTCCCATAGGGCGGTGCGCTATTGGCCCAGCGTTGTACGGATTAGGGGAGGGTTTGGCCTGGGGGGCTTTACTTGGCTCATCGTGCTCTAGCGACTCCTTGTGGTGGGCCAGGCTCCTGCAAGCTGACCTCGGTTGTCAGGTGAACAGTGTTTCCTCCGACACATTGGTGCGGCTGGCTTCCGGATGAAGTGGGCGGGTGTTAAGAAGCACGGTTTGGCGGGTCATTTTACCGGAGGCTGCATGACTCGACCTTTGACCCAAGCACGTTGGTGAGTTATAGCGAGGAGACCAGATGGAAATTGGGGAGAACAATTTTTTTACATTAAAAGGTTGGCATGAAAGGTCAAACTGAAATTATTTACAATATAATCATGTCTGCCTCTCTCCTCTCTCCTGCATGAAGTTAACACGTGTAATACAGTCTCTAGACTTAAGATGATATCATTTAACAGAGATCCTGTATGATCATTCAGATTGATTCACACTATGGCAGATCATCAGTCTATGAACTTTATGAGATTGGAGAGGCACTTCTCATTATCTCATCTGTTTGTGTGGATCCACATCAATACCCAAACATTCAATCAGATCCGTCCCAAGCCTTTTGAATGGCCCTAAGTAACATTTTGTTAACTATCTCCATATATACTTCCATTCATTTTTTAAAACTGGTATCGGGGACCTTCAGAAGAGTCTTGTGAGGCTTGTGGATGTCCTAGCAAAACGGAGAACACAATCGAGAGAGTCTCAGGTGTACACAGAGGGATGATATTAGTATGTAGCCCAAACCATTTGGATTGTACAGATAGAAGTTGACAGAAAAGGCTGTACCAACTTCAGACAAGTCTTGTGGCCAGACCTTTCGGACACTGAAGGTCCCCTGAATGTTCTTGGGACGTTGTGTCATTGTCTATCAAGGCCCTGATTGGTGAACCACTGATCCAGTCACAGCTCGTTTGTATTTTGGCAATGCTAAGGACATAGTGTTTTAAACTTAGATATTTGACACACATTGACATGGTCTCCTGTAGGTTTTTATTACATTGTGTATGTTTATTCATACACTCATGATTATTTAACATGTCCTCACCTTGGATTTAAACTCACAATCTCCTGGTTCCTGGAATTCCAATATTCCTGCAACACCACCATGTCTGCAATGACTGATTTCCCCTGTAGGCCTTTCCCTACACTTTTCACTTCTAAGTAAATCTCAGCTCTGTTGAAAAATACAATGAGGAGGAAAACAAAGTCTATTTATCAGAGTTATGCAGGAGTAACATTAAAACAGAATATTGCGCCCCATCAACATTATATAACTATACTGAAAACCCAAACTCAAATAGCTGAAACAAGTACATGAAATCAATGAGAGAAAAGTCAGATTAATTTATATATGGCAGTGCAGATGTTTTGCTAAGTGCAGAGATGTATTATAGGTAATGAGTGTGTAGGGAACTTCTGAACTTCTACAGACATTGTGGCGCAGCAGAAAGATCAGCGTATGCTAATTCCAGAGGTTGTGACTTCCAATCCCAGGTGGGGTCATATTGAAAAGTCAGTATGCAAATTAGAGGGGATGCCCTTTTGCGTGATGCAATTTGGAATGCATTTGGTACAAACATTGTCATTGATGACAATTTTGACATTATTTTAGCTGAACAGCGTATCACCTACCTTAAACCCCCCTACCATTTTTTTACTTTAATTATAATGTTTTGGGACACCTGGGACCATCACATGACAAAAACCTCCAGGGCGGCATGACACCATGTCCCAAGAACCTTCAGGGGACCATGTCACAACATCCCAAGAACGTCCTAAAAACATCCCTGGGACAAACCAGGAACTAGACAAAACCTCCAGGGGACCACGACACAACAGCCAAAGAAAGCCATAAAATTATTCTCGGGGACGTCCCTGGAACAAACTGGGAACTAGACAAAACTTCCAGGGGACCACGACAAAACGGCCAAAGAAAGCCATAAAATTATTCTCGGGGACGTCCCTGGAACAAACTGGGAACTAGACAAAACCTTGCGCCGTAACCCTGTTGGGTTCACCTTGGGGTCATGATAAGGGCCTTGCGCCGTAACCCTGTTGGGTTCACCTTGGGGTCATGATAAGGGCCTTGCGCCGTAACCCTGTTGGGTTCACCCTGGGGTCATGATAAGGGCTGTACCAAATGCATTCCAAATTGCATCACGCAAAAGGGCATCCCCACCAATTTGCATACTGTCTGATTAGAACATTTTGTTGGCAGTCGGCAGAACGCCACAGGGATACAGGCAGAATCCCCTTTATTCACCAAATTCATTTGCATATGCAGGAATTTGACTCATTGCAATGGTGCTGCCACAATAAACAGAATATACTGACAATATACAGAATACACAGATAATAAACAGAATATACAGATAATAAACAGAATATACAGACAATATACAGAATACACAGATAATAAACAGAATACACTGACAATATACAGAATACACTGACAATATACAGAATACACTGACAATATACAGAATACACTGACAATATACAGAATACACAGATAATAAACAGAATATACAGACAATTAACAGAATACACTGACAATATACAGAATACACTGACAATATACAGAATACACTGACAATATACAGAATACACTGACAATATACAGAATACACAGACAATAAACAGAATATACAGACAATTAACAGAATACACTGACAATATACAGAATACACAGATAATAAACAGAATACACTGACAATATACAGAATACACAGATAATAAACAGAATACACTGACAATATACAGAATACACAGATAATAAACAGAATACACTGACAATATACAGAATACACAGATAATAAAGAGAATACACTGACAATATACAGAATACACAGATAATAAACAGAACATACAGACAATAAACAGAATACACAGATAATAAACAGAACATACAGACAATTAACAGAATACACTGACAATATACAGAATACACAGATAATAAACAGAATACACTGACAATATACAGAATACACAGATAATAAACAGAATACACTGACAATATACAGAATACACAGATAATAAACAGAATACACTGACAATATACAGAATACACAGATAATAAACAGAACATACAGACAATAAACAGAATACACTGACAATATACAGAATACACAGATAATAAACAGAACATACAGACAATAAACAGAATACACTGACAATATACAGAATACACAGATAATAAACAGAACATACAGACAATAAACAGAATACACAGATAATAAACAGAACATACAGACAATTAACAGAATACACTGACAATATACAGAATACACAGATAATAAACAGAATACACTGACAATATACAGAATACACAGATAATAAACAGAATACACTGACAATATACAGAATACACAGATAATAAACAGAATACACTGACAATATACAGAATACACAGATAATAAACAGAACATACAGACAATAAACAGAATACACTGACAATATACAGAATACACAGATAATAAACAGAACATACAGACAATAAACAGAATACACTGACAATATACAGAATACACAGATAATAAACAGAACATACAGACAATAAACAGAATACACTGACAATATACAGAATACACAGATAATAAACAGAATACACTGACAATATACAGAATACACAGATAATAAACAGAATACACTGACAATATACAGAATACACTGACAATATACAGAATACACAGATAATAAACAGAATACACAGATAATAAACAGAATACACTGACAATATACAGAATACACAGATAATAAACAGAATACACTGACAATATACAGAATACACAGATAATAAACAGAATACACTGACAATATACAGAATACACAGATAATAAACAGAACATACAGACAATAAACAGAATATACTGACAATATACAGAATACACAGATAATAAACAGAACATACAGACAATAAACAGAATACACTGACAATATACAGAATACACAGATAATAAACAGAATACACTGACAATATACAGAATACACAGATAATAAACAGAATACACTGACAATATACAGAATACACAGATAATAAACAGAATACACTGACAATATACAGAATACACAGATAATAAACAGAATACACTGACAATATACAGAATACACAGATAATAAACAGAACATACAGACAATAAACAGAATATACTGACAATATACAGAATACACAGATAATAAACAGAACATACAGACAATAAACAGAATACACTGACAATATACAGAATACACAGATAATAAACAGAATACACTGACAATATACAGAATACACAGATAATAAACAGAATACACTGACAATATACAGAATACACAGATAATAAACAGAATACACTGACAATATACAGAATACACAGATAATAAACAGAATACACTGACAATATACAGAATACACAGATAATAAACAGAATACACTGACAATATACAGAATACACAGATAATAAACAGAATACACTGACAATATACAGAACATATGGACAATAAACAGAATACACAGACAATAAACAGAATACACTGACAATATACAGAATACACAGACAATGAACAGAATATATGGACAAACTATAAAAACACAGAATTTAGACAATCCACATACAATATGTACACAATAAACACCAAGCTAGAAACGACAGACTACACTAGAATCACTACAAGCTACATTATGAATTGTGCACGTATAGATGTATAAATAAAGCAATGTGCATGATGACGTGCAATAACATTGTAAGATCCTAGTCTGATTTCAACCATTTTGACCACGAGGTGCTTTCACCGAGATTAATGTTCACTTTTCTTTTCTCCCTTGACGTATTATCATGGTTGAATTAAGATTTCACGGGTTGAGCTTTTCTTGTCTGTTTCACAATAGCGTCTGCAAACATGTTCCCAAAATAGCTTGGTCACAATCACATATTATTACTCTCTCCCTTTGGGTCTTTAAAAAGACGAAGGGGATATATCAAACTGTGACGTATCAAAAGGCTAATTCTCACATTTGTATAATTACAGAAGAAAAAACGGCAGGCCCTGGCACAATTTAACGCCAGCCTGGAGCAGAGTGTAGACCCTGGCACCATTTAACTCCAGCCTGGAGCAGAGTGTAGACCCTGGCACAATTTAACTCCAGCCTGGAGCAGAGTGTAGACCCTGGCACAATTTAACTTCAGCCTGGAGCAGAGTGTAGACCCTGGCACAATTTAACTCCAGCCTGGAGCAGAGTGTAGACCCTGGCACAATTTAACTTCAGCCTGGAGCAGAGTGTAGACCCTGGCACAATTTAACTCCAGCCTGGAGCAGAGTGTAGACCCTGGCACAATTTAACTCCAGCCTCGAGCAGAGTGTAGACCCTGGCACAATTTAACTCCAGCCTGGAGCAGAGTGTACACCCTGGCACAATTTAACTCCAGCCTGGAGCAGAGTGTAGACCCTGGCACCATTTAACTCCAGCCTGGAGCAGAGTGTAGACCCTGGCACCATTTAACTCCAGCCTGGAGCAGAGTGTAGACCCTGGCACCATTTAACTCCAGCCTCGAGAAGAGTGTAGACCCTGGCACCATTTAACTCCAGCCTAGAGCAGAGTGTAGACCCTGGCACCATTTAACTCAAGACTGGAGTCGACTGTAGACCCTGGCACCATTTAACTCCAGCCTCGAGAAGAGTGTAGACCCTGGCACCATTTAACTCCAGCCTCGAGAAGAGTAGACCCTGGCACCATTTAACTCCAGCCTGGAGCAGAGTGTAGACCCTGGCACCATTTAACTCCAGCCTCGAGAAGAGTAGACCCTGGCACCATTTAACTCCAGCCTGGAGCAGAGTGTAGACCCTGGCACAATTTAACTCCAGCCTCGAGCAGAGTGTAGACCTTGGCACCATTTAACACCAGCCTCGAGCTGAGTGTATGAAATACGTCCCTGATTGTTCATGCATGGAGAGGCACGTGAAAATGTTCCTAGGCGGTTCCCTGCACCAGATGTGCTAGGTTAAATTATTCCCTGTTTAGAGCCTGGAGGCACACTTTTAAAGTCCCATGTATGACACACACGATACAACCAGGTCCCACATCAATCATTTGAACACATTGCAGATGGCAAGAGAGATTCACGTGTTGTCTAGATGCACCCTGAAAAAAAATACCTCACGTCACTGAGCCCATATCAACACAAACAGTTCTTTCAGGTTGATATAAATGCAACTATTCTTCCATAGACTTCGATAATCCCACAATAACCATAATTTTCCGCCCTCCTTGCGCTTGATGTTCCTTGGTGTTATCTTAATGACTTTCCCCTTCAGAGCTAATGTAAGGCTGGCACCATTTCACTCCAGCCTGGAGTCATAAGAACAAAATAAGTCCATAATAAAGCTGGTGGGTTTATTTACCCACACTTCCCTGCTGGGCGGTAGAGGATATCAACATGCCGTCCTCTCTGCAGATGTTGGAATTTTGTGGAGTATGACTCTCGGAACCTCTTGGGAGACAAGTTCTGCCACCTGCTCTAAAAGAAGTAGCAGCTTGGCCCTGAACTAGTTTCCCTTAGGTTTCAATACAAATCCGTGCCCTTTTCAAATCAACTGTGACACCAATATGCAGCAAATACAGGTGTGAACTGTTATCCCAATAAATATATTATTTCAGAGAATGTAAGAAACAAAGTGATGATCAAGTTGTCGGGATATCTCAGACTGCTTCCTCAAAACATTGGTGATTAAATATTCATTATATTTTCCCCGAAACACAGTAGAGCTTAGCGTTTTATCTGTTTGTTTTCACCAGCAGAAAAAGCCTAGGGGTGAAGGGGATTTCTCTAGGCTCAAAAACAATGGATCTAAATTCAAAGTAACATGTACAGTATAGGTTTTATTTTCCTTTCCTTCAAGCCATACCCCGGTCCCTCCAAATCACCAATGTCTCAAAGCCTACATTAATGCATTCGCACAGTATAATCCACTATTCATGAGCATTCATGTCATATTCACTGCAAATCTATTGGGGACAGAGCTCCATACTGCACATGTTTAAGGAAGTGTTTTACCCCAGTTGATCCAGATGGTTCATGTTTAAGGTAGTGTCTTCTCCCAGTCGATCCAGATGGTTCATGTTTAAGGTAGTGTCTTCTCCCAGTCGATCCAGATGGTTCATGTTTAAGGTAGTGTCTTCTCCCAGTCGATCCAGATGGTTCATGTTTAAGGTAGTGTCTTCTCCCAGTCGATCCAGATGGTTCATGTTTAAGGTAGTGTCTTCTCCCAGTCGATCCAGATGGTTCATATTTAAGGTAGTGTCTTGTCCCAGTCGATCCAGATGGTTCATGTTTAAGGTAGTGTCTTCTCCCAGTCGGTCCAGATGGTTCATGTTTAAGGAAGTGTCTTCTCCCCGTCGATCCAGATGGTTCATGTTTAAGGTAGTGTCTTCTCCCAGTCGATCCAGATGGTTCATGTTTAAGGTAGTGTCTTCTCCCAGTCGATCCAAATGGTTCATGTTTAAGGTAGTGTCTTCTCCCAGTCGATCCAGATGGTTCATGTTTAAGGTAGTGTCTTCTCCCAGTCGATCCAGATGGTTCATGTTTAAGGAAGTGTCTTCTCCCAGTCGATCCAGATGGTCCATGTGCTTGTAGCCAGCCATCACTCTGTCTCCAAGCTGAAGTTATGCAGTGAATTTAAATTCTGCAAACAAGGTCTTAATTCTTAATTTAGATATTAATTAGATTCCTGCAACTTGGCAAAAGTGTGTAATTTCCCCTGACGCTGTTCTCATGGTTGTTATTGGGGCGTTTGCTCGGGATACGCTAGTTAGAAGAAAATACTTATTTAAAGTGGCACTCCAGACCCCTTTTTCACCTCATTGAACACCTGATGTACTTAACAAAAGGCACATCTCAATAGGTATCCCAGGCATCTTCATGACATCACATCCTCCTCTTTTGTTCTCTATTTGCGCCTTTATTGTCCCTCAAGCAATGAGGAGGCTGATGACATCACGTCTGACAATCAGACCAACTCCTTGAATGCCCGACTCCATATAAAACTCTATTTTACTAAAAAATATTATTTTCTTTGGACTTTAATGTGTGTACTAGAGTATTATTTATACTTGGAATATCACTTTTCGTCAGCAAAAGTAAGAGGAGTTCATTTAGACAAATCGCTCCCAGTGTCTGAATAATTATATTATGTGTGATGCAGAAATCAAGGGCTATTATTTGCTTGGGAAAATGGCATACTGGAATATTGTTTACATTGTTTTTGGTAGTACCTCTTTGATATTAAACAAATCTGGCGTTAACCCAGTTAGCAATGGGCACTCAGGAGGCCGGCGTCCCTCCAAAGTGGTTGAGCACCGCGCAACAGCTTTTTTTGCTCATCAGCCTCATTCACCGTGCGCCCGCGATAAACCGCTTTGTCAAGCAGTAGCCATGCTCCTGCCGTTCACGTGCCATTTTCCTCAAACAACCCACCCACCCTTCACCTGCTCTTCTCCTGACCGGTAACACTACAGCTGCCAGTCAGAGATAAGACACTTTTTCCAGCGTCAAGCCAGCGCATGCCTACTCCCTATCGTCACTTATTTTAATATCAATATTAATATTTGTATTATTTAAGATATATTGGATGCCATTTGAAAAAGTTTTGTGCAAAAGGACTGTAAATGATTATGTGTGTAATATATCAGATAATGAGGGCCAGTCCTGGTCACGTGGATCCACTGGGGACCACAAATCAAATCCAGTAAAATCCAATGTTATGGTCATGTACTTGCAAGCTTCTCACACAGTGCAATGGTGACAAAAGTGACATAGTCATCAAATAAGAAACATTGGAAATATATAACATACTAATAACAAGACTAATTAAACTAAAGAGGCATGCAGATAAAATGAAATAAGATATAAATGAAAATAATAATATAAAAAAATAATATTATTGTTTTTAATCGCCTATAGGGATATAGCATGGCCATTGTTCTCCCATAGTGAGTGGAATAAGGTGCAGTCTGGCTTTAACTGTTTTCTCATAGAACCATCCTGCCAGGGCCTCCTGAGTAGCGCAGCGGTCTAAGGCACTGCATCGCAGTGCTAGAGGTGTATCTACAGACCCGGGTTCAATCCCGGCCTGTATCACAACCGGCCGTGATCGGGAATCCCATAGCATGGCACACAATTGGCCCAGCTTCGTATGGGTAAGAGGAGGGTTTGGCCGGGAGGGACTTTACTTTGCTCATCACACTGCAGGCTGACCTTGGTCATCAGGTGAACGATGTTTACTCCGATAACATTGATGTGGCTGGCTTCTGGGTTAAGTGGGCGGTTGTTAAGAAGCGCTGTTTGGCGGGTCACATTTTGGAGGACTCATGACTTGACCTTTGCCTGTTGGGGAGTTGCAGCGATAATTTTAAAAAATCTGACAGTTCTCTTTAGGGAAAGTGGATTAATCTGAATGGAATGTGCAGTGTGTCATGTGACAGTGTTGTAGAGACATTTTGTCAGGATGCTTTAAAGTTAGACTCAGCAAAATGACGTTGCCACAAGCAGCACCGGAGATATTGAGATGAGCGAGATGCAACACTTTCACAATGTCACACACAGTATCTGTACATGTGCAGGGATTCGCTTCATGTTGTGTACTGCGTGGTAACAGCAGGATCAAAACAGAGGAAAAGTTGAGCCTCGCCCTTCACCGCTCTTCGCTGTTGTGGAAATTGACCCACTATGCTATTTACTTTCTGCATCTACGTCATATCACTGAGTCTACTTTTAAGTTTAACCTGATACTCTGTGTTGTCATGATTAATTAGTGTAGTGATTAGCTGTAGCGTTTGTCTTTCATGATGACAACACAACGTCAATGTTAACGTATAGATGAGAAAGGTAAATGTGCAAACAAGTTTTGTTTTTGAATAACTGAATTCCAGGCCTGTCAGTTGAGTAGAGATCTGAATAGGAAGTGAGAGTGCCTTTCCAAAGAGCACAGAGCAGAATAGGAGAAGAAAAGACTGTCATAGAGACATATTCAAACCTTACATAACCAACCCAAATATTTCAGTTTTTTTAAAGAATTTCACATTACAGCGCCACAGGGTATTTCACTTCGTTTTAGAAAAACACATAGCATGTTTTTTTGTGAGTTTCAAGAAACACAAATGGAAGGCTGAGTCACCTTCCCTCCATTAATTCCCTCTATCCTGTTTACATGCCTTTTAGATAAACGCTCTCTTTCTTTCGCTCTCTTTCTCATCTTTCCCTAGTGCAATCCCATTGTCGGACATGGATTCGTGCTAGACAACTACAAGTGCCAATGCCGGAGAGGCTTCTACCATCCTAGCAGAGTGGCACTCAACGGCTTTACAAGTAGGTTTGCTGTTTCCCTGCCCAGCAACAGACTCCAAGGTTTGCTGTTTCCCTGCCCAGCAACAAGTGGCATCTTTCTCCTCCACTCTGATTTCAATCACTTTTTTGAATATATATTTTTTTTAATTAAGGGGTAGATCAGCTTTAACATTGCAGATAGATTGGCTTCCATCAATGTAATTGTCTACATAATTTCCATCTATTTAAAAATACTATATTTATATTTATAATAATATATATATATATATACAGTATCAGTCAAAAGTTTGGACTCTACTCATACCAGGGTTTTTCTTTATTTTTAATATTTTCTACATTGTAGAATAATAGTGAAGACATCAAAACTATGAAACAACACATGGAATCATGTAGTAACCAAAAAAGTGTTAAACAAATCAAAATATATTTGAGATTTGAGATTCTTCAAAGTAGCCACCCTTTGCCTTGATGATAGCTTTGCACACTCTTGGCATTCTCTCAACCAACTTCATGAGGTAGTCACCTGGAATGAATTTCAATTAACAGGTGTGCCTTGATAAAGGTTCATTTGTGGAATTTCTTTCCTTCTTAATGCGTTTGAGCCAATCAATTGTATTGTGACAAGGTAGGAGTGGTATACAGAAGACAGCTCTATTTGGTATAAGACCAAGTCCATATTATGGCAAGAACAGCGAGAGAACAAATAAGCAAAGAGAAACAACAGTTCATCATTACTTTAAGATGTGAAGGTCAGTCAATACAGAACATTTCACGAACTTTGAAAGTTTCTTCAATTGCAGTCACAAAAAAACATCAAGCGCTATGATGAAACTGGCTCTCATGAGGACCACCACAAGAAAGGAAGACCCAGAGTTACCTCTGCTGCAGAGGATAAGTTCATTAGAGTTACCAGCCTCAGAAATTGCTTCACAGAGTTCAAGTAACAGACACATGGTTGAATTGCTGCAGAGAAACCACTACTAAAGGACACCAATACAAATAAGAGACTTGCTTGGGCCAAGAAACATGAGCAATGGACATTAGACCGGTGGAAATCTGTCCCTTTGGTCTGATGAGTCCAATTTTGAGATTTTTGGTTCCAACCGCCTTTGTGAGATGCGGAGTAGGTGAACGGATGATCTCCGCATGAGTGGTTTCCACCATGAAACATGGAGGAGGAGGTGTGATGGTGTGGGGGTGCTTCGCTGGTGACACTGTCAGTGATTTTTTTTTAATTCAAGGCACACTTAACCAGTATGGCTACCACAGCATTCTGCAGCGATACGCCATCCCATCTGGTTTAGTGGGACCAACATTTGTTTTTCAACAG
The DNA here is from genome assembly GCF_013265735.2 of Oncorhynchus mykiss. Lineage (NCBI taxonomy): Eukaryota > Metazoa > Chordata > Actinopteri > Salmoniformes > Salmonidae > Oncorhynchus > Oncorhynchus mykiss. The sequence goes on along the minus strand of NC_048592.1, from coordinate 35,004,206 downwards.
GACAATGATCCAACACATCTCCAGGCTGTGTAAAGGCTATTTTACCAAGAAGGAGAGTGATGAAGTGCTTCATCAGATGACCTGGCCTCCACAATCATCCGACCTCAACCCAGTTTAGATGGTTTGGAATGAGTTGGACCGCAGAGTGAAGGGAAATTTGCCAACATGTTCTCAGCATATGTGGGAACTCCTTCAAGACTGTTGGTACCAAGCATTCCAGGTTAAGCTGGTTGAGATAATGCCAAGTGTGCAAAGCAGTCATCAAGGCAAAGTGTGGCTACTTTGAGGAATCTAAAATCTAAAATATATTTTGATTTGTTTAACACTATTTTGGTTACTACATGGTTCCATGTGTTGTTTCATAGTTTTGATGTCTTCACTATTATTCTACAATGTAGAAAATAGTACAAATAAAGAAAAACCCTTGAATGAATAGGTGTATCCAAACTTTTGACTGGTACTGTATATAACATATATATTTTTAAACATATTTTCCTTTATTATTTTCCCGTAATTGGAGTAAACTATGGAACAACAACAGTTAGGCTTCTACTTCCAGCTTATACATTTTACGGACACAGTATATTTTACATTTATTGGCCATATTGGCCATGCCTGTCCTGTGTTTGAGCTGAGCATCAAGGGGCATCTGTTTTCATTGATATTGGTTTGGCATCATGGGTAATGCTTTCATATAGTTTTGATAAGTGCGTATAACATAAAAGGAGTGTGTATTTTCGAAACCTCTGTACAATTACCTTGGATGAATGCACAGCACAGGCTTGGGTTAGCACCAGGGCATGAGGAGGAAGTTATTAGTGTGTATACAGTCCTTTTCATAACGTATTTTTTGATGCCTCCCCTGGTGTTGCCACTGTCTTATTGGAATGCAATGGGAGGCTTGAAGGTAGCATCGAGGAGAGAACGTCATCTTCAAAAGCTCACAACCACATCATTAGAAAATATTCAAATGCTTCTCCTCGGCTTAGATTGGATTGTAGGAGCAATACTCATTTCCACTTCTGAATTGACCTGCCACTGTTATTCCTCACAGCCCAATTTAATTTATTGTTGTTTCCTAGCAACAAACAAAGCAATGAAGCATTAAGGAAAAACAGGTGCTGAGAGGGTCTCATCTTCCGAGTCATGGCAAACTCCATGAAATTAGATGCTGATAAAAAAGTCAATGAAATTCCTTGTATATTTATTTGATTAGTCATTGATTATTTTCCTCATGAGAGGGTGTCCATCCATTAATTGTTTAATCAACTCTGATTAACTCTGTGTGTATATGTGGACGGTCAAATGTCCAGTTTCTCGGACATCGCAAAAGGAGTTCCACAAGGCTCCATTTTAGGGCCTGTTTGTTCACCATTTACATAATGAAATTGGCAAAGCTGTGGAAAACCATATACAGTACTTCATCTACAGATGAAGTCGGAAGTTTACATACACTTAGGTTTAGAGTCATTAAAACTAGTTTACATACACTTAGGTTTAGAGTCATTAAAACTAGTTTACATACACTTAGGTTTAGAGTCATTAAAACTAGTTTACATACACTTAGGTTTAGAGTCATTAAAACTAGTTTACATACACTTAGGTTTAGAGTCATTAAAACTAGTTTACATACACTTAGGTTTAGAGTCATTAAAACTAGTTTACATACACTTAGGTTTAGAGTCATTAAAACTAGTTTACATACACTTAGGTTTAGAGTCATTAAAACTAGTTTACATACACTTAGGTTTAGAGTCATTAAAACTAGTTTACATACACTTAGGTTTAGAGTCATTAAAACTAGTTTACATACACTTAGGTTGGAGTCCTTAAAACTAGTTTACGTACACTTAGGTTTAGAGTCATTAAAACTAGTTTTTCAACCACTCCACAAATTTCTTGTTAACAAACTATAGGTTTGGCAAGTCGGTTAGGACAAGTAGTTTTTCCAACAATTGATTACAGACAGATTATTTCACTTGTATTCACTGTATCACAATTCCAGTAGGTCAGAAGCTTACATACACTAAGTTGACTGTGCCTTTAAACAGCTTGGAAAATTCCAGAAAATGATGGCATGGCTTTAGAATCTTCTGATAGGCTAATTGACATAATTTGAGTCAATTGGAGGTGTACCTGTGGATGTATTTCAAGGCCTACTTTCAAACTCAGTGCCCCTTTGCTTGACATCATGGGAAAATCAAAAGAAATCAGCCAAGACCTCAGAAAAAAAATTGTAGACCTCCACGTCTGGTTCATCCTTGGGAGCAATTTCCAAACTCCCAAATGTACCACCTTCATCTGTACAAACAATAGTACAAAGGTATAAACCCCATGGGACCACGCTGCCGTCATACCGCTTAGGAAGGAGATGCATTCTGTCTCCTAGAGTTGAACATACTTTGGTGCGAAAAGTGCAAATCAAACCCAGAACAACAGCAAAAAGACCTTGTAAAGATGCTGGAGGAAACAGGTACAAAAGTATCTATATCCACAGTTAAACAAGTCCTATATCGACATAACCTGAAAGGTCGCTCAGCAAAGAAGAAGCCACTGCTCCAAAACCGTCATAAAAAAGCCATACTACGGTTTGCACATAGGGACAAAGATCATACTTTTTGGAGAAATGTCCTCTGGTCTGATGAAACTGTTTGGCCATAATGACCATCGTTATGTTTGGAGGAAAAAGGGTGAGGCTTGTTAGCCAAAGAACACCATCCCAACCGTGAAGCACGGGGGTGGCAGCATCATGCTGTGGGGATGCTTTGCTGCAAGAGGGACTGGTACACTTTACAAAATAGATGGCATTACGAGGGAGGAAAATGATGTGGATATATTGAAGCAACATCTCAAGACATCAGTCAGGAAGTTAAAGCTTGGTTGCAAATGGGTCTCCCAAATGGACAATGACCCCAAGCATACTTCCAAAGTTGTGGCAAAATGGCTTAAGGGCAACAAAGTCAAGGTATTGGAGTGGCCATCACAACATTTATGGGCAGAACTGAAAATGCACACCTTACTGGCTAGCAGAGTAGAACACCTGGTTAGGAGAGGTGGTGGCTAGAAGAGTAGAACACCTGGTTAGGAGAGGTGCTGGCTAGCAGAGTAGAACACCTGGTTAGGAAAGGTGCTGGCTAGTGGAGTAGAACACCTGTTTAGGTGAGGTGCTGGCTAGCAGAGTAGAACACCTGGTTAGGAGAGGTGCTGGCTAGCAGAGTAGAACACCTGGTTAGGAGAGGTGCTGGCTAGCAGAGTAGAACACCTGGTTAGGAGAGGTGCTGGCTAGCGGAGTAGAACACCTGGTTAGGAGAGGTGCTGGCTAGTGGAGTAGAACACCTTGTTAGGAGCGGTGCTGGCTAGTGGAGTAGAACACCTGGTTAGGAGAGGTGCTGGCTAGTGGAGTAGAACACCTGGTTAGGAGCGGTGCTGGCTAGTGGAGTAGAACACCTGGTTAGGAGCGGTGCTGGCTAGTGGAGTAGAACACCTGGTTAGGAGCGGTGCTGGCTAGTGGAGTAGAACACCTGGTTAGGAGCGGTGCTGGCTAGTGGAGTGGATCACCTATTTAGGTGAGGTGCTGGCTAGTGGAGTAGAACACCTGGTTAGGAGCGGTGCTGGCTAGTGGAGTGGATCACCTATTTAGGTGAGGTGCTGGCTAGTGGAGTAGAACACCTGGTTAGGAGCGGTGCTGGCTAGTGGAGTGGATCACCTATTTAGGTGAGGTGCTGGCTAGTGGAGTAGAACACCTGATTAGGAGCGGTGCTGGCTAGTGGAGTAGAACACCTGGTTAGGAGCGGTGCTGGCTAGTGGAGTAGAACACCTGGTTAGGAGCGGTGCTGGCTAGTGGAGTAGAACACCTGGTTAGGAGCGGTGCTGGCTAGTGGAGTGGATCACCTATTTAGGTGAGGTGCTGGCTAGTGGAGTAGAACACCTGGTTAGGAGCGGTGCTGGCTAGTGGAGTAGAACACCTGGTTAGGAGCGGTGCTGGCTAGTGGAGTAGAACACCTGGTTAGGAGCGGTGCTGGCTAGTGGAGTAGAACACCTGGTTAGGAGCGGTGCTGGCTAGTGGAGTAGAACACCTATTTAGGGGAGGTGCTGGCTAGTGGAGTAGAACACCTGGTTAGGAGAGGTGCTGGCTAGTGGAGTAGAACACCTGGTTAGGAGCGGTGCTGGCTAGTGGAGTAGAACACCTGGTTAGGAGCGGTGCTGGCTAGTGGAGTAGAACACCTGGTTAGGAGCGGTGCTGGCTAGTGGAGTAGAACACCTGGTTAGGAGCGGTGCTGGCTAGTGGAGTGGATCACCTATTTAGGTGAGGTGCTGGCTAGTGGAGTAGAACACCTGGTTAGGAGCGGTGCTGGCTAGTGGAGTGGATCACCTATTTAGGTGAGGTGCTGGCTAGTGGAGTAGAACACCTGGTTAGGAGCGGTGCTGGCTAGTGGAGTGGATCACCTATTTAGGTGAGGTGCTGGCTAGTGGAGTAGAACACCTGATTAGGAGCGGTGCTGGCTAGTGGAGTAGAACACCTGGTTAGGAGCGGTGCTGGCTAGTGGAGTAGAACACCTGGTTAGGAGCGGTGCTGGCTAGTGGAGTAGAACACCTGGTTAGGAGCGGTGCTGGCTAGTGGAGTGGATCACCTATTTAGGTGAGGTGCTGGCTAGTGGAGTAGAACACCTGGTTAGGAGCGGTGCTGGCTAGTGGAGTAGAACACCTGGTTAGGAGCGGTGCTGGCTAGTGGAGTAGAACACCTGGTTAGGAGCGGTGCTGGCTAGTGGAGTAGAACACCTGGTTAGGAGCGGTGCTGGCTAGTGGAGTAGAACACCTATTTAGGGGAGGTGCTGGCTAGTGGAGTAGAACACCTATTTAGGTGAGGTGCTGGCTAGTGGAGTAGAACACCTGGTTAGGAGCGGTGCTGGCTAGTGGAGTAGAACACCTGGTTAGGAGCGGTGCTGGCTAGTGGAGTGGATCACCTATTTAGGTGAGGTGCTGGCTAGTGGAGTAGAACACCTGGTTAGGAGCGGTGCTGGCTAGTGGAGTAGAACACCTGGTTAGGAGCGGTGCTGGCTAGTGGAGTAGAACACCTGGTTAGGTGAGGTGCTGGCTAGTGGAGTAGAACACCTGGTTAGGAGCGGTGCTGGCTAGTGGAGTGGATCACCTATTTAGGTGAGGTGCTGGCTAGTGGAGTAGAACACCTGGTTAGGAGCGGTGCTGGCTAGTGGAGTAGAACACCTGGTTAGGTGAGGTGCTGGCTAGTGGAGTAGAACACCTATTTAGGCGAGGTGCTGGCTAGTGGAGTAGAACACCTGGTTAGGAGCGGTGCTGGCTAGTGGAGTGGATCACCTATTTAGGTGAGGTGCTGGCTAGTGGAGTAGAACGCCTGGTTAGGAGCGGTGCTGGCTAGTGGAGTAGAACACCTGGTTAGGTGAGGTGCTGGCTAGTGGAGTAGAACACCTATTTAGGTGAGGTGCTGGCTAGTGGAGTAGAACACCTATTTAGGCGAGGTGCTGGCTAACGGAGTAGAACACCTATTTAGGCGAGGTGCTGGCTAACGGAGTAGAACACCTATTTAGGCGAGGTGCTGGCTAACGGAGTAGAACACCTGGTTAGGTGAGGTGCTGGCTAACGGAGTAGAACACCTGGTTAGGTGAGGTGCTGGCTAACGGAGTAGAACACCTATTTAGGCGAGGTGCTGGCTAACGGAGTAGAACACCTATTTAGGCGAGGTGCTGGCTAACGGAGTAGAACACCTATTTAGGCGAGGTGCTGGCTAACGGAGTAGAACACCTGGTTAGGTGAGGTGCTGGCTAACGGAGTAGAACACCTGGTTAGGTGAGGTGCTGGCTAACGGAGTAGAACACCTATTTAGGTGAGGTGCTGGCTAGTGGAGTAGAACACCTGGTTAGGTGAGGTGCTGGCTAGTGGAGTAGAACACCTGGTTAGGTGAGGTGCTGGCTAGTGGAGTAGAACACCTGGTTAGGAGCGGTGCTGGCTAGTGGAGTAGAACACCTGGTTAGGAGCGGTGCTGGCTAGTGGAGTAGAACACCTGGTTAGGAGCGGTGCTGGCTAGTGGAGTAGAACACCTGGTTAGGAGCGGTGCTGGCTAGTGGAGTAGAACACCTGGTTAGGAGCGGTGCTGGCTAGTGGAGTAGAACACCTGGTTAGGTGAGGTGCTGGCTAGTGGAGTAGAACACCTGGTTAGGTGAGGTGCTGGCTAGTGGAGTAGAACACCTGGTTAGGTGAGGTGCTGGCTAGTGGAGTAGAACACCTGGTTAGGTGAGGTGCTGGCTAGTGGAGTAGAACACCTGGTTAGGAGCGGTGCTGGCTAGTGGAGTAGAACACCTGGTTAGGAGCGGTGCTGGCTAGTGGAGTAGAACACCTGGTTAGGAGCGGTGCTGGCTAGTGGAGTAGAACACCTGGTTAGGAGCGGTGCTGGCTAGTGGAGTAGAACACCTGGTTAGGAGCGGTGCTGGCTAGTGGAGTAGAACACCTGGTTAGGTGAGGTGCTGGCTAGTGGAGTAGAACACCTGGTTAGGTGAGGTGCTGGCTAGTGGAGTAGAACACCTGGTTAGGTGAGGTGCTGGCTAGTGGAGTAGAACACCTGGTTAGGAGCGGTGCTGGCTAGTGGAGTAGAACACCTGGTTAGGTGAGGTGCTGGCTAGTGGAGTAGAACACCTGGTTAGGTGAGGTGCTGGCTAGTGGAGTAGAACACCTGGTTAGGAGCGGTGCTGGCTAGTGGAGTAGAACACCTGGTTAGGAGCGGTGCTGGCTAGTGGAGTAGAACACCTGGTTAGGAGCGGTGCTGGCTAGTGGAGTAGAACACCTGGTTAGGTGAGGTGCTGGCTAGTGGAGTAGAACACCTGGTTAGGAGCGGTGCTGGCTAGTGGAGTAGAACACCTGGTTAGGAGAGGTGCTGGCTAGTGGAGTAGAACACCTGGTTAGGAGCGGTGCTGGCTAGTGGAGTAGAACACCTGGTTAGGAGAGGTGCTGGCTAGTGGAGTAGAACACCTGGTTAGGAGCGGTGCTGGCTAGTGGAGTAGAACACCTGGTTAGGAGCGGTGCTGGCTAGTGGAGTAGAACACCTGGTTAGGAGCGGTGCTGGCTAGTGGAGTAGAACACCTGGTTAGGAGCGGTGCTGGCTAGTGGAGTAGAACACCTGGTTAGGAGCGGTGCTGGCTAGTGGAGTAGAACATCTGGTTAGGAGCGGTGCTGGCTAGTGGAGTAGAACACCTGGTTAGGAGCGGTGCTGGCTAGTGGAGTAGAACACCTGGTTAGGAGCGGTGCTGGCTAGTGGAGTAGAACACCTGGTTAGGAGCGGTGCTGGCTAGTGGAGTAGAACACCTGGTTAGGAGCGGTGCTGGCTAGTGGAGTAGAACACCTGGTTAGGAGCGGTGCTGGCTAGTGGAGTAGAACACCTGGTTAGGAGCGGTGCTGGCTAACGGAGTAGAACACCTGGTTAGGAGCGGTGCTGGCTAGTGGAGTAGAACACCTGGTTAGGAGCGGTGCTGGCTAACGGAGTAGAACACCTGGTTAGGAGCGGTGCTGGCTAACGGAGTAGAACACCTGGTTAGGAGCGGTGCTGGCTAACGGAGTAGAACACCTGGTTAGGAGCGGTGCTGGCTAGTGGAGTAGAACACCTGGTTAGGAGCGGTGCTGGCTAGTGGAGTAGAACACCTGGTTAGGAGCGGTGCTGGCTAGTGGAGTAGATCACCTGGTTAGGAGCGGTGCTGGCTAACGGAGTAGAACACTTGAAAAAGAAAAGGAGAGCCGCACACTCTAGGTGCTCAGATGTAATAATTTAATAACCAACATTTGGACAGACTGTCTTCATCAGGGTATAATGATGTATTTGGTACCATTCCACTGATTCCACTCCAGCCATTACCACAAGCCCGTCCTCCCCAATTAAGGTGCCACCAAACTCATGTGACTGCATTGTCTTCTCAGTCAGCCTTGGGGGATTTATGTGTGTTTGTTTGTTTGCAAATACTGTGGCAGCACTTTACTTCACTAAATCCAAACACTGTTTTACCGTGACTGAGTGTTTTGTGGTTTGTTCGCTCATTGTGCTGTGTACATTATGCATTCACCTGTCGGGTTTATTCCTAGTGGAGTGGAGAGCACTGAGTCCACATCATTCACCTGTCAGGTTTATTCCTAGTGGAGTACACTGAGTCCACGTCATTCACCTGTCGGGTTTATTCCTAGTTGAGTGGAGAGCACTGAGTCCACGTCATTCACCTGTCGGGTTTATTCCTAGTTGAGTGGAGTGCACTGAGTCCACGTCATTCACCTGTCGGGTTTATTCTTAGTTGAGTGGAGTGCACTGAGTCCACGTCATTCACCTGTCGGGTTTATTCCTAGTGGAGTGGAGTGCACTGAGTCCACGTCATTCACCTGTCGGGTTTATTCCTAGGGGAGTGGAGAGCACTGAGTCCACGTCATTTGGTGTTGTTAAAGACAGGGAACAAATTGTTTAAGCCTGCAGGTATGATGCATTATGATGCAGTTATAATGCATTATGATGCAGGTATAATGTATTATCAAATCAAAGTTAAGTTGTCACGTGCACCGAATACAACAGGGGTAGACCTTACAGTGAAATGCTGAATACAACAGGTGTAGTAGACCTTACAGTGAAATGCTGAATACAACAGGTGTAGTAGACCTTACAGTGAAATGCTGAATACAACAGGTGTAGTAGACCTTACAGTGAAATGCTGAATACAACAGGTGTAGGTAGACCTTACAGTGAAATGCTGAATGCAACAGGTGTAGTAGACCTTACAGTGAAATGCTGAATACAACAGGTGTAGTAGACCTTACAGTGAAATGCTGAATACAACAGGTGTAGTAGACCTTACAGTGAAATGCTGAATACAACAGGTGTAGTAGACCTTACAGTGAAATGCTGAATACAACAGGTGTAGTAGACCTTACAGTGAAATGCTGAATACAACAGGTGTAGTAGACCTTACAGTGAAATGCTGAATACAACAGGTGTAGTAGACCTTACAGTGAAATGCTGAATACAACAGGTGTAGTAGACCTTACAGTGAAATGCTGAATACAACAGGTGTAGTAGACCTTACAGTGAAATGCTGAATACAACAGGTGTAGTAGACCTTACAGTGAAATGCTGAATACAACAGGTGTAGTAGACCTTACAGTGAAATGCTGAATACAACAGGTGTAGTAGACCTTACAGTGAAATGCTGAATACAACAGGTGTAGTAGACCTTACAGTGAAATGCTGAATACAACAGGTGTAGGTAGACCTTACAGTGAAATGCTGAATGCAACAGGTGTAGTAGACCTTACAGTGAAATGCTGAATACAACAGGTGTAGTAGACCTTACAGTGAAATGCTGAATACAACAGGTGTAGTAGACCTTACAGTGAAATGCTGAATACAACAGGTGTAGTAGACCTTACAGTGAAATGCTGAATACAACAGGTGTAGTAGACCTTACAGTGAAATGCTGAATACAACAGGTGTAGTAGACCTTACAGTGAAATGCTGAATACAACAGGTGTAGGTAGACCTTACAGTGAAATGCTGAATGCAACAGGTGTAGTAGACCTTACAGTGAAATGCTGAATACAACAGGTGTAGTAGACCTTACAGTGAAATGCTGAATACAACAGGTGTAGTAGACCTTACAGTGAAATGCTGAATACAACAGGTGTAGGTAGACCTTACAGTGAAATGCTGAATGCAACAGGTGTAGTAGACCTTACAGTGAAATGCTGAATACAACAGGTGTAGTAGACCTTACAGTGAAATGCTGAATACAACAGGTGTAGTAGACCTTACAGTGAAATGCTTACTTACAGGCTCTAACTAACAGTGCAATACAAAGTATTAGGTGAACAATAGGTAAGTAAAGAAATAAAAGCAACAGTAAAAAGACAGTGAAAAATAACAGCAGCGAGGCTATATACAGTAGAGAGGCTATATACAGTAGAGAGGCTATATACAGTAGAGAGGCTATATACAGTAGAGAGGCTATATACAGTAGAGAGGTTATATACAGTAGAGAGGCTATATACAGAGAGGCTATATACAGTAGAGATGCTATATACAGTAGAGAGGCTATATACAGTAGAGAGGCTATATACAGTATAGAGGCTATATACAGTAGAGAGGCTATATACAGCAGCAAGGCTATATACAGTATAGAGGCTATATACAGTAGAGAGGCGATATACAGCAGCGAGGCTATATACAGTAGAGAGGCTATATACAATAGAGAGGCTATATACAGTAGAGAGGCTATATACAGCAGCTAGGCTATATACAGTAGAGAGGCTATATACAGTAGAGAGGCTATATACAGTAGAGAGGTTATATACAGTAGAAAGGCTATATACAGTAGAGAGGCTATATACAGTAATGAGGCTATATACAGTAGAGAGGCTATGACAGTAGCAAGGCTATGACAGGTGCGAGGCTATGACAGTAGAGGCTATGACAGTAGAGAGGCTATATACAGTAGCGAGGCTATGACAGTAGCGAGGCTATGACAGTAGAGGCTATATACATTAGCGAGGCTATGACAGTAGCGAGGCTATGACAGTCGAGAGGCTTTATACAGTAGAGAGGCTATATACAGTAGCGAGGCTATGACAGTAGCGAGGCTATATACAGTAACGAGGCTATAACAGTAGCGAGGCTATATACAGTAGCGAGGCTATGACAGTAGCGAGGCTATATACAGTAACGAGGCTATATAGAGTAGCGAGGCTATAACAGTAGCGAGGCTATATACAGTAGCGAGGCTATGACAGTAGCGAGGCTATATACATTAGAGAGGCTATATACAGGAGTGAGGCTATATACAGTAGCGAGGCTATAACAGTAGCGAGGCTATGACAGTGGTGAGGCTATATACAGGCACCGGGCTGATTGAGGTAGTATGTACATGTAGATATGGTTAAAGTGGCTGTGCATATGATAAACAGAAAGTAGCAGTAGTGTAAAAGAGGGGTCGGCGGGTGGTGGGTGGAGGGACACAATGCAGATAGTCCGGTTAGCCAATGTGCGGGGGCGCTAGTTGGTCGGGCCAATTGAGGTAGTATGTATATGAATGTATTGTTGAAGTGACTATGCATATATGATAAACAGAGAGTAGCAGCAGTGTAAAAGAGGGGTTGGACCGGGGGTTGTCACACAATGCAAATAGTCCGGGTAGCCATTTGATTACCTGTTCAGGAGTCTTATGGCTAGGGCGTAAAAACTGCTGAGAAGCCTTTTTGTCCTAGACTTAATGATGGTGTTAGAGTCGTGCCTGGCCATGCAGTCGTGAGTGAACAGGGACTACAGGAGGGGACTGAGCACGCACCCCTGAGGGGCTCCAGTGTTGAGGATCAGCATGGCAGAAGTGTTCCTACCTACCCTCACCACCTGGGGGCAGCCCATCAGGAAGTCCAGGATCCAGTTGCAGAGGGAGGTGTTTAGTCCCAGGATCCTTAGCTTAATGATGAGCTTTGAGGGTACTATGGTGTTGAACGCTGAGTTGTAGTCAATGAATAGCATTCTCACTGTAGTAACCTGGTATATTTATGTTTACCAATAGATGGCAGTATTGACCCAAGACGGAGGTTTGCTTTCCGCTATCCGTAGCTATAGCTATTTCCGCTATCCTATAAAACTATAATTAAGAAAGCTTCAGGTAGTTTTAAGCCAGGTGCATCAAAGAATGTAATTCTAAGTTACAATTAAATACTAAACTGTACTAAAGTCTCATGAGTTATAACTCTAAGCCTTTAAGGATACTACGTAGGTATTTATTTTGTCCAGGTGGGAAAGGGCAGTGTGGAGTGCAATAGAGATTGCATCATCTGTGGATGTGTTTGAGCGGTATGCAAATTGAAGTGGGTCTAGGGTTTCTGGCATAATGGTGTTGATGGTGTTGATGTGAGCCATTGCCAGCCTTTCAAAGCACTTTATGGCTACGGACGTGAGTGCTACGGATCTGTAGTCATTTAGGCAGTTTGCCTTTGTGTTCTTGGGCACAGGGACTATGAGGGTCTGCTTGAAACATGTTGGTATTATAGACTCAATCAGGGACATGTTGAAAATGTCAGTGAAGACACCTGCCAGTTGGTCAGCACATGCCCGGAGCACACGTCCTGGTACCCCGCTCTGTGTCCTCTGTACCTGCGTCTCTTCCTCTTGCAAATAACTGGGATGTTGGCCTTATCGGGTGTTCGGAGAATGTCCTGTGCGTCCTGCTTGTTGAAGAAAAAATCTTAGTCTAGTCCAATTTTTTTTGCCAAAACATTATGTACAAAATAAGTTACAAATAACACGGGAAAAAAACACAAAATCGCACAATTGGTTGGGTGCCCGTAAAACTGCTGCCATTTCTTCCGCCGCCATTTATTATGATGCAGGTTAAATGCATTATGATGCAGGTACAATACATTATGATGCAGGTATAATACATTATGATGCAGAGTTAATGCATTATAATGCAGGTATAATACATTATGATGCAGGTATAATACATTATGATGCAGGTATAATGCATTATGATGCAGGTATAATACATTATGATGCAGAGTTAATGCATTATGATGCAGGTATAATACATTATGATGCAGGTACAATACATTATGATGCAGGTATAATACATTATGATGCAGAGTTAATGCATTATGATGCAGGTATAATACATTATGATGCAGGTATAATACATTATGATGCAGGTATAATACATTATGATGCAGGTATAATACATTATGATGCAGGTATAATACATTATGATGCAGAGTTAATGCATTATGATGCAGGTATAATGCATTATGATGCAGGTATAATACATTATGATGCAGGTATAATACATTATGATGCAGAGTTAATGCATTATGATGCAGGTATAATACATTATGATGCAGGTATAATACATTATGATGCAGGTATAATACATTATGATGCAGAGTTAATGCATTATGATGCAGGTATAATGCATTATGATGCATAGTTAATGCATTATGATGCAGAGTTAATGCATTATGATGCAGGTATAATGCATTATGATGCAGGTATAATGCATTATGATGCAGGTATAATACATTATGATGCAGAGTTAATGCATTATGATGCAGGTATAATGCATTATGATGCAGGTATAATGCATTATGATGCAGAGTTAATGCATTATGATGCAGAGTTAATGCATTATGATGCAGGTATAATACATTATAATGCAGGTATAATACATTATGATGCAGGTATAATACATTATGATGCAGATATAATACATTATGATGCAGGTATGATTAAGTTATAATGCGTTGTAAGACTTGTCCTGTGCGAGCCCCTTATATGTCTTGATATCATCTCATATTGGTCATTACTAAATTACTAACCTTTCTGCACTATGATGTCTAAATGAAACATGTTTTTTTTGTTGCCTTTAAGCCTCAGTTTTGGATTTTTTCCTCTTTTTAAACAGTGTGCGGGTCTCCAGTATTCTCATTTTACCTACACACCTGGAACCGACACCTTGTTTAGGCTTTTATAAGACATTATAAAGGCTTAAATCTTACATGATTATAACAAGATAATAGTACCTTAAGGACAGGTTTTAAGTAAAGTGTTTTGTTAACAGGTTTTGCTTCAGAGTGCCCCACTCAACACGACCCTGGTGGTTCTTCCAACATGACTCAGAACAACAAATTGCGAGAAGACACATAACCCAATGAGAAGTCAAAATACCCACTGCACTGAGAAGACATATAACCCACTGAGAAGACACATAACCCACTGAGAAGACACGTCACCCACTGTCTGCTAGAGCTCTACCGTTTCATGAGGTTCTGCCAGAGCTCGACCACTTCCTGAGGCTGTCTGCTAGAGCTCGACCACTTCCTGAGGCTGTCTGCTAGAGCTCTACCACTTCATGAGTTTTTCTGCTAGAGCTCGACGACTTCCTGAGGCTTTCTGCTAGAGCTCTACCACTTCATGAGTTTTTCTGCTAGAGCTCGACGACTTCATGAGGCTGTCTGCTAGAGCTCGACGACTTCCTGAGGTTGTCTGCTAGAGCTCTACCACCTCATGAGGCTGTCTGCTAGAGCTCTACCACTTCATGAGGCTGTCTGCTAGAGCTCTACCACCTCATGAGGCTGTCTGCTAGAGCTCTACCACTTCATGAGGCTGTCTGCTAGAGCTCTACCACTTCATGAGGCTGTCTGCTAGAGCTCTACCACTTCATGAGGCTGTCTGCTAGAGCTCTACCACCTCATGAGGCTGTCTGCTAGAGCTCTACCACTTCATGAGGCTGTCTGCTAGAGCTCTACCACCTCATGAGGCTGTCTGCTAGAGCTCTACCACTTCATGAGGCTGTCTGCTAGAGCTCTACCACCTCATGAGGCTGTCTGCTAGAGCTCTACCACTTCATGAGGCTGTCTGCTAGACCTCTACCACTTCATGAGGCTGTTTGCTAGAGCTCTACCACTTCATGAGGCTGTCTGCTAGAGCTCTACCACTTCATGAGGCTGTCTGCTAGAGCTCTACCGTTTCATGAGGCTCTGCTTTAGGGCTCTGGTCAACAGTAGTGCACTATGAAGTACTTTGAAGTACATACTATGCTGTATGTACATTTGAGACGTATAGAGTATGTGCATATTGGAACCGGTGGAGTAATTACAGACTTGTTAGACACTTTTTACTGAGGGGATGAATAACATCTGTGTGACTGTGATACTAAGTATTACATACCTCACAATAACTCAACACATCTAGCTACAGCCCTGTAGTGGACCACAATAACTCAACACATCTAGTAGCTACAGAGCTAGTGAACCTACCTTGTACTGGAGCTTTTGCTACCCGCACATTGGAGTTATTTGAAGTTTTATGACAATGTGTTGTGAAACGGTTGCACCCTGACACCCTGCTAATTGCCAATCCATCTGCCGCCACATGGCCAATTTCCAAAATGCTGTTCTAAATGTCTTGGCTGGAATGTTTCACTGTAGATCAAATGTAAGGCTAGTAGTTACCAGCTGTTTACGTTGACAGTTTGTTTATTTCGGTCCTTATTAGCATTTACTTCAGCAACAGTTACTCTTACTGGGCTCAGTACAAATTAACCACAGAAACAATGACATTAAGACAAATAGTATTTTTTTGGTACATTGTAATTGCCTCCCCATTGATGTCACAACACGTCATCCTCTATCTTTTCTGTGTTCCTTCCGTCTGTCCTTTCCCGGGAAAGAGAGCGGTGGTCACGCTCACGGTGAGGACCCCTCGGAGGGGTCCAGTAGGTGTCTGCCATGCCATGAGGGCTGCCCCTACTGCCGGGATGACACGCCCTGCTTGGCTCAGGAGGACGGAGCCCTTCGGCTTTCCGTAGCCTCCTTCCAGGGCCTCTGTATGCTGCTGGACTTAGTGGCCATGGTGCTGGTCTACCACTTCCGCAGGAACAAGGTAAGGACTCATTGGGGGGAGTCAGGGGTTAGGGGTCAAGCAGGTCAATATACAGGAACTTCATCCAGATTTTAGAGTGTAATGTCTCTTTAAAGCTAAACATACCTGTAAATTGTGTTCCGAAATATGAGCTATCTGTATGTACTTGTGGTGTGAAACTGACTAGTCGTGTTGTTTCCAATAAGAATCTTACAGAAATACAGTTCAGAGGAGATGTCCCCCGAGGAGAGTGAATTTACGTATTGACATAAAAGACCTAACCTTCTAGGCTATAATGAGTAATTAAATTTGTCCCAGAAATGTCCCACCATCCTCTCTTTTTCATTGGTCATTGGTAACAGAGCAGCTCAACTAAGAGATCATCTTGGTAATTCATAGTCATCTTGTTGTGACATTGAGTCAAATTATTTGAATTGCTGACAATTGCACTCAGTAGATAATATGATTGTGTAGATGTCATCCTAATAACTCTGTGTTTGATTGATGTTATGTTATCTCTCGCTCTCTCTCTCTCTCTCTCTCTCTCTCTCTCTCTCTCTCTCTCTCTGTATCTCTTTTTCTCTCTCTCTTTCTCTCTCTCTCTCTATCTCTTTTTCTCTCTCTCTTTCTCTCTCTCTCTCTATCTCTTTTTCTCTCGCTCTCTCTCTCTCTCTCTCTCTCTCTCTCTTTCTTGTAGAGGATCCGAGCGTCTGGTCTCGTCCTCCTGGAGGCCATCTTGTTTGGAGCCTTGCTTCTCTACTTTCCCGTAAGTCTCCAAACGCGTGTGTTTGTGTTTCTGTGTCTGTGCATGCATTTGTGTTTGTCTGTCTGTCTGCCTGTATGCCTCTCTGTCCGTCGTCCATCTGTCCCTCAATTGCTTGTGTCAAACCTTCCAAAATGATATATCACAGCTATTTATTAAAAACGGACCCAAAAACAAGACACAGAAATTCTGAACGACAACACAGCTGGTATGTGTGAGTAATGCTTCCAAGTGTGTGGTACAGTCCAACCTGGAGCGCCACAGAGTTGGAACAGACGGGGATTGGGGGTAGCTTATAGCCAACATTACATGGCATTCTTATGGAGCTACAGGGATTTCAAATTCACTCACGTCAAGTACCTCCAATGGCCCCCAACATCAATACACACAGAAAGAAAGAGGGGAAACAAGGCCATAGAAATCAACCACTCAGGAGGGACTATATAGAAGTCCTTGTTGCCAAGGGCGAGGTTGGGTGATCTAAACTCTAGAGTTGGAACAATGTCACTGTAGATTGGGCTTTTCCTCTGAGTCTAGAGTTGGAAAAATGTCACTGTAACATTTTTACTCAAAGTCAATGAACAGTCATAATTACTTAAAATCTTTATGTTGTACTATCTCAAACTACATGAGAACTCACACCAACTAAATGTTTTAAAGACATGGTAACAAATTAACTTTTTTCCCAGCATGCTCTACTGCAGGTAGATTTTTTTGGAGTAGTTTTTAATATCTGTTGTTTTTGCATGTACATTGAATGATTAAATGTAATGCTACACAAATATACATATATATATATACATATATATTATATACTAATTATATACTAATCCAATCATTGAATTTTTGCACCCGTTACTGAAATGGTTGTTCCAGTTTCAACAGCTTAGGCAGTTTCCTTCCACCATTCGTAACCTTGGCAGTCGTTACGAATACAGGTTGTGGGTGTATACACATTTAAAATGCTGGACTCTGGCTTTCCTAACTCTGGCTAGATTCCAATAGGAGTTACACATCACTTTGCAAGCCAGCACAATGTGATTTATAGTTAGGGTTGCAAAATTCTTGTACATTTTTCAGGTTTTCCAGAAATCCTGATTGGAAGATTACTGGAAAAAATTTTTGAGAAAGTTTGTGGAATTTTGCAACCCTACTTGCAGGCCTGATGTGGCATGTAAACTATGGGTTTCAGGCCACTGTATAAAGCCTTATGTCATGGTTAAATTAGAATGATCATATTCGCCCTAGGAACTCACTTGGTGAAGGCCACAGGACTGAAAATGAATCCATTCAACAACCGTGTCTCTGTCACTTACAAATACGGTCATGCATGTGTGGAAACAATTCAATCGAAAAGGCAAGGCACACTGGTAAATTATTTGAGAAGTGGCTTAGTAGGGGCGTTAAATTAAAGTTTACCTTACTAAAAAAAAACGTTTGTATTTGTATTACTCATATGAAGGTAGTACAGCTCACGTCAGTGATTTCAGTTTCTTCATTTTTTTTAGGTAATCCTCATAATGTTTGAGTATCCAGAATTTATCCGGTTTTACAGTGCACATAGTAACAACGTAACGTAGGCACAACGTTACATAGTAACAACAGTACATGGCAACAACGTTAAATAGTAACAACATTACATAGTAACACCATGACACCATTACATAGTAACAACATGACATAGTAACAACATGACATAGTAACAACATGACATAGTAACACCATGACATAGTAACAACATGACATAGTAACAACATGACATAGTAACAACATGACATAGTAACACCATGACATAGTAACAACATGACATAGTAACAACATGACATAGTAACAACATGACATAGTAACATGACATAGTAACAACATGACTAAGTAACAACATTACATAGTAACAACATTACATAGTAACAACATGACATAGTAACAACATTACATAGTAACACCATGACATGGTAACAATATGACATAGTAACAACATCACATAGTAACAAAGTTTTCATGGTAACAACATTACATAGTAACAACATTACATAGTAACAACATGACATAATAACAACATGACATAGTAACAACATGACATAGTAACAACATGACATAGTAACAACATGACATAGTAACAACATTACATAGTAACAACATGACATAGTAACAACATGACATAGTAACACCATGACATGGTAACAATATGACATAGTAACAATGTAACGTAGGCCCAACATTACATAGTAACAACATTACATAGTAACAACATGACATGGTAACAACATTACATAGTAACAACATCACATAGTAACAAAGTTTTCATGGTAACAACATTACATAATAACAACATTACATAGTAACAACATGACATAGTAACAACATGACATAGTAACAACATTACATATTAACAAAATAACATAGTAAAAACGTGACATAGTAACAACATGACATCGTAACAACGTTACATAGTAACACCATGGCATAGTAACAATGTACATAGTAACAACATTATATGATCGCAACAACGTTACATGGTAATACCGTTACATAGTAACAACGTTACATGGTAACAACATTACATATTAACATCATTACATGGTAATAACGTTACATAGTAACACCAATACATGGTAATAACGTTACACAGTAACAACATTACATGGTAACAACGTTACATGGTAACACCATTACATGATGGCAACAACGCTACATGGTAACAACATTACATGGTAACAACATTACATAGTAACGCCATTACATGGCAATAACGTTATATATTAACAGTATTACATGTTAACAACGTTACATGGCCAGTTCTTTTAGACCAGGGTTCCAACACTCTTTTAAACCAGGGGTGTCCTACTCTTTTAAACCAGGGGTGTCCTACTGTTTTAGACCAGGGGTCCAACACTCTTTTAGACCAGGGGTAGCCAGCTCTTTTCGACTTGGGGTGGCCTACTATTTTAGACCAGGGGTGACCAGCTCTATTAGACCAGGGGTGGACTACTCTTTTATACCTACTCTTTTAGACCAGGGATGGCCAACTCTTTTAGACCAGGGGTGGCCTATTCTTTTAGACCAGGGGTGGCCTATTCTTTTAGACCAGGGATCCAACACTCTTTTAGACTAGGGGTTGCCTATTATTTTAGATCAGGGGTGGCCAGCTCTTTTAGACCAGGGGTGTCCTATTCTTTTAGACCAGGAGTGGCCTACTCTTTTAGACCATTGGTGGCCTACTCTTTTAAACCAGGGATCCAACACTCTTTTAGACCAGGGGTGGCCTATTCTTTTAGACCAGAGGTGTCCTATTCTTTTAGACCAGGGGTGGCCAGCTCTTTTAGACCCAGGGCGGCCTACTCTTTTAGACCAGGGGTGGCCTACTCTTTTAGACCAGGGGTGGACTACTCTTTTATACCTACTCTTTTAGACCAGGGATGGCCAACTCTTTTAGACCAGGGGTGGCCTATTATTTTAGACCAGGGGTGGCCTATTCTTTTAGACCAGGGATCCAACACTCTTTTAGACCAGGGGTGGCCTATTATTTTAGATCAGGGGTGGCCAGCTCTTTTAGACCAGGGGTGTCCTATTCTTTTAGACCAGGAGTGGCCTACTCTTTTAGACCAGGGGTGGCCTACTCTTTTAGACCAGGGGTGGCCTACCCTTTATACCAGGGGTGGCCTACTCTTTTAGACCAGGGGTGGCCTACTCTTTTAGACCAGGGGTGGCCTACTCTTTTAGACCAAGGGTGGCCAGCTCTTTTAGACCAGGGGTGGCCTATTATTTTAGACCAGGGGTGGCCTACTCTTTTAGACCAGGGGTGGCCAGCTCATTAAGGCCAGGGGTGGCCTATTCTTTTATACCAGGGGTGGCCTACTCTTTTAGACCAGGGGTGGCCTACTCTTTTAGACCAGGGGTGGCCTACTCTTTTAGACTAGGGGTGGCCTACTCTTTTAGACCAGGGGTGGCCAGCTCATTAAGACCAGGGGTGGCCTACTCTTTTAGACCAGGGGTGGCCAGCTCATTAAGACCAGGGGTGGCCTACTCTTTTAGACCAGGGGTGGCCAGCTCTTTTAGACCAGGGGTGGCCTATTATTTTAGACCAGGAGTGGACTACTCTTTTAGACCAGGGGTTGCCTACTCTTTTATACCAGGGATCCAACACTCTTTTAGACCAGGGGTGGCCAGCTCTTTTCGACCTGGGGTGACCAGCTCTTTTTCAAATTGGGGTGGCCTACTCTTTTAGACCAGGGGTGTCCTACTGTTTTAGACCAGGGGTCCAACACTCTTTTAGACCAGGGGTGTCCTACTGTTTTAGACCAGGGGTCCAACACTCTTTTAGACCAGGGGTGGCCAGCTCTTTTCGACTTGGGGTGGCCTACTATTTTAGACCAGGGGTGAACAGCTCTATTAGACCAGGGGTGGACGACTCTTTTATACCAGGGGTGCCTACTCTTTTAGACCAGGGATGGCCAACTCTTTTAGACCAGGGGTGGCCTATTCTTTTAGACCAGGGATCCAACACTCTTTTAGACCAGGGGTGTCCTATTCTTTTAGACCAGGGGTGGCCAGCTCTTTTAGACCAGGGGTGGCCTACTCTTTTAGACCAGGGGTGGCCAGCTCTTTTAGACCCAGGGCGGCCTACTCTTTTAGACCAGGGGTGGCCTACTCTTTTAGACCAGGGGTGGCCAGCTCTTTTAGACCCAGGGTGGCCTATTATTTTAGACCAGGGGTGGCCTACTCTTTTAGACCAGGGGTGGCCAGCTCATTAAGACCAGGGGTGGCCTATTATTTTATACAAGGGGTGGCCAGCTCTTTTTGACCTGGGGTGACCAGCTCTTTTTCAAATTGGGGTGGCCTACTCTTTTAGACCAGGGGTCCAACACTCTTTTAGACCAGGAGTGGCCAGCTCTTTTTGACCTGGGGTGGCCTACTCTTTTTGACCAGGGGTGGCCTACTCTTTTAGTCCAGGGGTGGCTTATTATTTTAGACCAGGGGTGGCCTATTCTTTTAGACCAAGGGTGGCCTACTCTTTTAGCCCAGGGGTGGCCAGCTCATTAAGACCAGGGGTGGCCTACTCTTTTAGACTAGGGGTGGCCTATTCTTTTAGACCAGGGGTAGCCAACTCTTTTAGTCCAGGGGTGCCCACTCTTTTAGACCAGGGGTGGACTACTAATTTAGACCAAGGGTGGCCTACTCTTTTAGACCAGGGGTGGCCTATTCTTTTAGACCAAGGGTGGCCTACTCTTTTAGACTAGGGGTGGCCTATTCTTTTAGACCAGGGGTAGCCAACTCTTTTAGTCCAGGGGTGCCCACTCTTTTAGACCAGGGGTGGACTACTAATTTAGACCAGGGGTGCCTATTCTTTTAGACCAGGGATGGCCTATTCTTTTAGACCAAGGGTGGCCTACTCTTTTAGACCAGGGGTGGCCAGCTCATTAAGACCAGGGTTGGCCTACTCTTTTAGACCAGGGGTGGCCTATTCTTTTAGACCAGGGGTGGCCTACTGTTTTAGACCAGGGGTGGCCAGCTCCAGTTCTAATTGTATTGCTGTTCTGGGGCTCTGTGGGGTCTGTTTGTGTTTGTGAACAGAGCCCCCAGACCAGCTTGCTTAGGGGACTCTTTTCTGGGTTCATTTCTCTGTAGGTGATGGCTTTGTTATGGAATGTTTGGGAATCGCTTCCTTTTAGGTGGTTGTAGAATTTGAAAATGAGCAGGTATCGGCCTAATTCTGCTCTGCATGCATTATTGGTGTTTTACGTTGTACACAGAGAATATTTTTGCATGCAGAGTCTCAATTTGGTGTTAGTCCCATTTTGTGAATTCTTGGTTGGTGAGGTGACCCAAGACCTCACAACCGTAAAGGGCAATGGGTTCTATAACTGATTCAAGTAATTTTAGCCAGATCCTAATTGGTATGCCTTTTGTTGGCATAGAAGGCCCTTCTCGCCTTGTCCCTCAGATTGTTCACAGCTGTCTACAAGTTACCTGTGGCGCTGATGTTTAGTCCGAGGTATGTATAGTTTTTTTGTGTGCTCTTGGGGAACGGTGTCTAGATGAAACTTTTTTTTTATTTTGTGGTCCTGGCAACTGGACCTTTTTTGGAACACCATTGTTTTTGTCTTACTGAGACTTACTGTCAGGGCCCAGGTCTGGCAGAATCTGTGCAGAATATCTAGGTACTGCTGTAGGCCCTACTTGGTTGGGGACAGAAGCACCAGATCATAACCAAACAGTAGACATTTTACTTCAGATTCTAGTAGGGTGAGGCCGGTTGCCGCAGACTGTTCTAGTGCCTGACAATTTGTTTATATACAGTGCCTTTGGAAAGTATGCAGACCCCTTGACTTTTTCTATATTTTATGGTAGAGTGGCCAGACGGAAGCCACTCCTCAGTAAAAAGCACATGACAGCCTGCTTGGAGTTTGCCAAAAGGCACTTTAGACTCTCAGACCATGAGAAACAAGATTCTCTGATCTGATGAAACCAAGATTGAACTCTTTGGCCTGAATGCCAAGCGTCACATCTGGAGGAAACCTGGTACCATCCCTACAGTGAAGCATGGTGGTGGCAGCATCATGCTGTGGGGGTGTTTTTCAGCGGCAGGTTCGAGGCAAAGATGAACGGAGCAAAGTACAGAGAGATCCTTGATGAAAACCTGCTCCAGAGCGCACAGGACCTCAGACTGGGGGCGAAGGCTCACCTCCCAACAGGACAACGACCTAAGCACACAGCCAAGACAACGCAGGAGTGGTTTCGGGACAAGTCTCTAAATGTCCTTGAGTGGCCCAGCCAGAGCCCGGACTGGAACCCGATCGAACATCTCAGGAGAGACCTGAAAATAGCTGTGCAGCAACGCTCCACATCCAACCTGACAGCTTGAGAGGATCTGCAGACAAGAATGGGAGAAACTCCACAGATACAGGTGTGCCATGCTCGTAGTGTCACACCCAGGAAGACTCGAGGCTGTAATCACTGCCAAAGGTACTTCAAGAAAATACTGAGTAAAGGGTCTGAATACTTATGTAAATTACATTTTGTTAATTTGATTAATTAGCAAACATTTCTAAAAACCTGTTTTTGCTTCGTCATTATGGGTTATTGTGAGCAGATTGATGAGGGGGGGAGAAAACAATTTAATAATTTTTAGAATAAGGCTGTAGCGTAACAAAATGTGTAAATAGTCAAAGGGTTTGAATACTTTCCCAAAGCACTGTAGATGTATGTTGAAGAGTTTGGGGCTCAAGCTGTATCCCTTTCTCGCCCTGTGGAAAGAAATCTGTGTTTTTGGCCAATTTTAACTGCACACTTGTTGTTTGTGTACATGGATTTCATAATTTGGTATGTTTTTCCCCCAACACCGCTTTCCATCAATTTGTATAGCAGACCCTTTTTTGAAAACAACAAAGCATGTGTAAACTTAGCCTTTGTTTTGGTTTGTTTGTTTGTTTGTCAATTAGCGTGTGCAGGGTGAATACACGGTCTGTCATACGGTAATTTGGTAAAAAGCCACATTGACATTTGCTCAGTACATTGTTTTCACTGAGCAAATGGACGAGTCTTCTGTTAATGATAATGCAGAGGATTTTCCCAAGGTTGCTGTTGACACATATCCAACGGTAGTTATTGGGTTCAAATTTGTCTCCACTTTTGTGGATTGTGGTGATCAGTCCTTGGTTACAAATATTGGGGAAGATGCCAGAGCTGAGGATGATATCTCTCTCTCACTTTCTTTCTTTCTATCTTTCTATCTATCTTTCTTTCTTTCTCTCTCTTTCTTTCTCTCTCACTCTCTCTCTCTCTCTCTCTCTTTCTCTCTCTCTTTCTCTCTCTCCACCCCCTCCCTCCCTCCATCTACTCATTTCTCTTTCTCTTCTTCTCCCTCCCTCTCTTTCTCTTTCTCACTATTTCTGTTTTATCTCACTCCCCCTCTCTCTCTCTTTCTTTCTCTCTCTCACTCTCCCTCCCTCTTTCTCTCTTTTTCTCTCACTCCCCCATCTCTCTTTCTCTCGCTCTCCCACTCTCTATCTCTCTTCCTCTCTTCCTCTCTCTCTCTCTCTCTCTCTTCCTCTCTCTCTCTCTCTCTCTCTCTCTCTCTCTCTCTCTCTCTCGCTCTCTCTCTCTCTTTTCCACAGTGATGTACCCTCCTCTTGCTGCTGCTGTTACTCCCACCTCAGCTTGGTGCAGCTGCTCCACTGTGGCGCTCAATGCATTTTTAAAGAGTCCATCAAGTTCTAGCGCAACTTGTTTTAAAAATAAATCTGCTGATTAATTTATTGGGCGGAGTTGGGGGTATATGGAAGGGGAAAGAAGAGGGATCCACCTTAGCTGGGTGATGCTGGAAACAAACATGTAGCCCCCCTTCCGTTCGCTCCTTTCAGGATCCCCCATTCCGTTCGCTCGTTTCAGGATCCCATGCCAGTTAGTCTCCACTGGATATTTTGTGTGTGTGTGTGTGTGTGTGTGTCCTAGTTTTACCTCTTGTTTGGGACATGGTGTATTTTAGCCTGTCATGGAGGACTGTGGGACGTGCTGTTCTGTGTGGACAGGGCTTGTTTACAATACATACAACTAAGACTAGCCAGAGGTCATCAATACAGTGAGAGGGCCAGTCTATGGAGAAGAGGTTGTGATGTCGTGTGTGTGTGTGTGTGTGTGTGTGTGTGTGTGTGTGTGTGTGTGTGTGTGTGTGTGTGTGTGTGTGTGTGTGTGCGAGTGCGAGTGCGAGTGCGTGTGCGTGTGCGTGTGTGCATGGTACACTTAGGACACTTCCCAAATTTTTCACTCCTCAGTCAAAATCAAAACCTTCACCTCTCTATTCCCCAGATACTACATTATGAAAAATACATGTATGTTGCTTTGAAGGACACCAAAATGGCAGTATGATACACAGGAGTTAGACTCATACCTTTTTCCTGGCACATCTACAGTCATGATGCGGGAACCTTGTTTTTCATGGGAGGAAAACTGACAGTCCATTCTGAAAATATATGCATAGTATTACATGCAAATACATCTTGGACAATTAGGGTATACTTACCATACTTACTTACTTCTTGGTTCCTGGAGGAAAATCAACTAACTAAATGTATCCAAAGCTGCCAGTCTTGGGCTGCTTTCTTTGCTTCTGGCCATGAGCCATGACATGTGGCTGCAGTTAGGTCATACTAGTAGTAACTGTGGATCTTTCATACACTGCGTATTTAAATCCTTAGACTGTGGGTGTACCTATTCGGCTATCACACCTGACTCTGCGAGATGAG
This sequence comes from Oncorhynchus mykiss, assembly GCF_013265735.2. Classification (NCBI taxonomy): domain Eukaryota; kingdom Metazoa; phylum Chordata; class Actinopteri; order Salmoniformes; family Salmonidae; genus Oncorhynchus; species Oncorhynchus mykiss. Next base: position 34,978,789 of record NC_048592.1, on the reverse strand, counting down.
AGACGTGTGATCTGTCTCTGCGAGATGAGAGACGACTGACTCAAAGCTTTGCACACATTTCCTATTAACCGTGTTTGATATAACACACTTTGGGTAGAGGATTAAGAATGCAGGCAACTTCTGTTGTTGCATCTGTGAAAAGCCTGTGCTGCTTATGAATGGCCTATGTATGGCTTATGAATGGCCTATGTATGGCTTATGAATGGCCTAGGTATGGCGTATGAATGGCCTATGTATGGCTTATGAATGGGCTAGGTATGGCTTATGAATGGCCTAGGTATGGCTTATGAATGGCCTAGGTATGGCTTATGAATGGCCTATGTATGGCTTATGAATGGGCTAGGTATGGCTTATGAATGGCCTAGGTATGGCTTATGAATGGCCTAGGTATGGCTTATGAATGGACAAGGTATGGCTTATGAATGGCCTAGGTATGGCTTATGAATGGCCTAGAAATGGCTTATGAATTTACTATGGTTGGCTTATAAATGGCTTATGTATTGCTTATGAATGGCCAATGTACTGCTTATGAATGGCCTAGGTATGGCTTATTAATGTGTTATAAAGTCCTTACGCAGGTACCCTTCAGCGAAAGTATCACCAATATTTTCTCCCAGTGAATTCTGCAGCTTAATGAGTCCTCCTCTCATATCATGGAAGTGTGATATGTGCTTCAAGCATTGCTTGGCACTGAGCCATTGTTTCATCCCATCCGGGGAGTGACATTTCCCCTGTTTGCGAGTTTAAGCGGGCTCGTTGACGATCAGCGACAGATGTTCTGTCGTCTCGCCGCATGGGATAGGTGTCTGTCGCTCTGCTTAATTATAGAGGATACTTGCCATCTCTCAAACTGCCACAGTGCACCATGGGACTTGGAAGTGGATAAATTGCAAAGGTATACCATAGAGCAGGGTTCCCCAACTGGCGATCAGCGGGACGAATTTGGCCCTCGGGTGGTTTTATTTGGGCCCCCCCAAGTTTTGGAAAGGCCATCACATTTTATTTCAGGGATAGGTTGTGAGTATCGTAGAATAGTCCAAATCCTGTTTTTTTTATTTTTTTTTTGTTATTATGCTGAAAGCAAAGCAGTTTAGTCTGTGGAGCTGGGACAACAGCTCAACTTGAGGATTCTCAAATATGTAGACTAGCCCTGGCATGGTTGACTAGTTGAATGGTTGACATACTAGGTGCATGGTTGACATACTAGTTGCATGGTTTACATACTAGTTGCATGTTTGACATACTAGTTACATGGTTGACATACTAGTTACATGGTTGACATACTAGTTACATGGTCAACATACTAGTTGCATGGTTGACATACTAGTTACATGGTTGACATAGTAGTTGCATGGTTGACATACTAGTTGCATGGTTGACATACTCGTTGCATGGTTGACATACTAGTTGCATGGTTGACATACTAGTTACATGGTTGACATACTAGTTACATGGTTGACATACTAGTTGCATGGTTGACATACTAGTTGCATGGTTGACATACTAGTTACATGGTTGACATACTAGTTACATGGTTGACATACTAGTTACATGGTTGACATACTAGTTGCATGGTTGACATACTAGTTACATGGTTGACATACTAGTTACATGGTTGACATACTAGTTACATGGTTGACATACTAGTTGCATGGTTGACATACTAGTTACATGGTTGACATACTAGTTGCATGGTTGACATACTAGTTGCATGGTTGACATACTAGTTACATGTTTGACATACTAGTTGCATGGTTGACATACTAGTTGCATGGTTGACATACCAGTTGCATGGTTGACATACTAGTTGCATGGTTGACATACCAGTTACATGGTTGACATACCAGTTACATGGTTGACATACTAGTTACATGGTTGACATACTAGTTGCATGGTTGACATACTAGTTACATGGTTGACATACTAGTTACATGGTTGACATACTAGTTACATGGTTGACATACTAGTTACATGGTTGACATACTAGTTACATGGTTGACATACTAGTTACATGGTTGACATACTAGTTGCATGGTTGACATACTAGTTACATGGTTGACATACTAGTTACATGGTTGACATACTAGTTGCATGGTTGACATACTAGTTGCATGGTTGACATACTAGTTACATGGTTGACATACTAGTTACATGGTTGACATACCAGTTGCATGGTTGACATACTAGTTACATGGTTGACATACCAGTTGCATGGTTGACATACTAGTTGCATGGTTGACATACTAGTTGCATGGTTGACATACTAGTTACATGGTTGACATACTAGTTACATGGTTGACATACTAGTTGCATGGTTGACATACTAGTTGCATGGTTGACATACTAGTTGCATGGTTGACATACTAGTTGCATGGTTGACATACTAGTTACATGGTTGACATACTAGTTGCATGGTTGACATACTAGTTGCATGGTTGACATACTAGTTGCATGGTTGACATACTAGTTGCATGGTTGACATACTAGTTACATGGTTGACATACTAGTTGCATGGTTGACATACTAGTTGCATGGTTGACATACTAGTTACATGGTTGACATACTAGTTGCATGGTTGACATACTAGTTGCATGGTTGACATACTAGTTACATGGTTGACATACTAGTTACATGGTTGACATACTAGTTACATGGTTGACATACTAGTTGCATGGTTGACATACTAGTTGCATGGTTGACATACTAGTTGCATGGTTGACATACTAGTTGCATGGTTGACATACTAGTTGCATGGTTGACATACTAGTTGCATGGTTGACATACTAGTTGCATGGTTGACATACTAGTTACATGGTTGACATACTAGTTACATGGTTGACATACTAGTTACATGGTTGACATACTAGTTGCATGGTTGACATACTAGTTGCATGGTTGACATACTAGTTACATGGTTGACATACTAGTTGCATGGTTGACATACTAGTTGCATGGTTGACATACTAGTTACATGGTTGACATACTAGTTACATGGTTGACATACCAGTTGCATGGTTGACATACTAGTTGCATGGTTGACATACTAGTTACATGGTTGACATACTAGTTACATGGTTGACATACTAGTTGCATGGTTGACATACTAGTTACATGGTTGACATACTAGTTACATGGTTGACATACTAGTTACATGGTTGACATACTAGTTACATGGTTGACATACTAGTTGCATGGTTGACATACTAGTTGCATGGTTGACATACTAGTTACATGGTTGACATACTAGTTGCATGGTTGACATACTAGTTGCATGGTTGACATACTAGTTGCATGGTTGACATACTAGTTACATGGTTGACATACTAGTTACATGGTTGACATACCAGTTGCATGGTTGACATACTAGTTGCATGGTTGACATACTAGTTGCATGGTTGACATACTAGTTACATGGTTGACATACTAGTTACATGGTTGACATACTAGTTGCATGGTTGACATACTAGTTGCATGGTTGACATACTAGTTGCATGGTTGACATACTAGTTGCATGGTTGACATACTAGTTACATGGTTGACATACTAGTTGCATGGTTGACATACTAGTTACATGGTTGACATACTAGTTGCATGGTTGACATACCAGTTACATGGTTGACATACTAGTTACATGGTTGACATACTCGTTGCATGGTTGACATACTAGTTACATGGTTGACATACTAGTTACATGGTTGACATACTAGTTGCATGGTTGACATACTAGTTACATGGTTGACATACTAGTTGCATGGTTGACATACTAGTTACATGGTTGACATACTAGTTGCATGGTTGACATACCAGTTCTCCGTCTTGAGGGTTAAACCCAAACAGTTCAAATTGTCACAATACATTGCATATCCAGTATGGGGTTTATAACACAAATCTTTTTTAATCATGTGAGATGTGATATTTGTGATTCTGCAGCTGCTGGAATATATAATGAAATAAGTCTGTAAACATACAGAAGCTGAAAGCAAATACACTTTCCCCTTGGTTCAGTTCACCATGCATGACCTGGTGCCTCCATCCAACTATTAACAAAAGCTAAAGTTTTGTCAGCAAGGCAGAAAGAGAAATGAGGGCGCCCGATGCCTCAGTGATGTTTAGTTCTATCTGCCTAGGGAGAGACGACAGTTGAAAATTAGCTGTCTGGCACAAAATCTGGCACCTTCACAAAAAACGTGATTAATGTGCGTTTTCTCTGTCACATAAACCTACGGTTATAATGTAGTGGCCTAGGGTGGTCCAGCCTAGGGTGGTCCAGCCTCTGGATCACATTTACTCTGCACCGCTGTGAACATGGGTTTGGATCTAACCCACTGCTCTAGCGTTTACATTTTAGACATTTAGCACTCTTTTATCCAGTAGTGAGTGAATACATTTTAAAACATACTTTTCTACTGTTCCCCCGTGGGAATCAAACCCACAACCCTTCCCTGCAACTGCCATGCTCTACCAACTGAGCTACACGGGACTAAACTCTCTCCTGTTTCTCTACCCTGTCTAATAAACAGCTCCTGTTTCTCTACCCTGTCTAATAAACAGCTCCTGTTTCTCTACCCTGTCTAATAAACAGCTCCTGTTTCTCTACCCTGTCTAATAAACAGCTCCTGTTTCACTACCCTGTCTAATAAACAGCTCCTGTTTCTCTACCCTGTCTAATAAACAGCTCCTGTTTCTCTACCCTGTCTAATAAACAGCTCCTGTTTCTCTACCCTGTCTAATAAACAGCTCCTGTTTCACTATCCTGTCTAATAAACAGCTCTTGTTTCTCTACCCTGTCTAATAAACAGCTCCTGTTTCTCTACCCTGTCTAATAAACAGCTCCTGTTTCACTATCCTGTCTAATAAACAGCTCTTGTTTCTCTACCCTGTCTAATAAACAGCTCCTGTTTCTCTACCCTGTCTAATAAACAGCTCCTGTTTCACTATCCTGTCTAATAAACAGCTCCTGTTTCTCTACCCTGTCTAATAAACAGCTCCTGTTTCTCTACCCTGTCTAATAAACAGCTCCTGTTTCACTATCCTGTCTAATAAACAGCTCTTGTTTCTCTACCCTGTCTAATAAACAGCTCCTGTTTCTCTACCCTGTCTAATAAACAGCTCCTGTTTCACTATCCTGTCTAATAAACAGCTCCTGTTTCTCTACCCTGTCTAATAAACAGCTCCTGTTTCTCTACCCTGTCTAATAAACAGCTCCTGTTTCACTATCCTGTCTAATAAACAGCTCCTGTTTCTCTACCCTGTCTAATAAACAGCTCCTGTTTCTCTACCCTGTCTAATAAACAGCTCCTGTTTCTCTACCCTGTCTAATAAACAGCTCCTGTTTCACTATCCTGTCTAATAAACAGCTCTTGTTTCTCTACCCTGTCTAATAAACAGCTCCTGTTTCTCTACCCTGTCTAATAAACAGCTCCTGTTTCACTATCCTGTCTAATAAACAGCTCTTGTTTCTCTACCCTGTCTAATAAACAGCTCCTGTTTCTCTACCCTGTCTAATAAACAGCTCCTGTTTCACTATCCTGTCTAATAAACAGCTCCTGTTTCTCTACCCTGTCTAATAAACAGCTCCTGTTTCTCTACCCTGTCTAATAAACAGCTCCTGTTTCACTATCCTGTCTAATAAACAGCTCTTGTTTCTCTACCCTGTCTAATAAACAGCTCCTGTTTCTCTACCCTGTCTAATAAACAGCTCCTGTTTCACTATCCTGTCTAATAAACAGCTCCTGTTTCTCTACCCTGTCTAATAAACAGCTCCTGTTTCTCTACCCTGTCTAATAAACAGCTCCTGTTTCACTATCCTGTCTAATAAACAGCTCCTGTTTCTCTACCCTGTCTAATAAACAGCTCCTGTTTCACTATCCTGTCTAATAAACAGCTCTTGTTTCTCTACCCTGTCTAATAAACAGCTCCTGTTTCTCTACCCTGTCTATTAAACAGCTCCTGTTTCACTATCCTGTCTAATAAACAGCTCCTGTTTCTCTACCCTGTCTAATAAACAGCTCCTGTTTCTCTACCCTGTCTATTAAACAGGAACATTACTAAAGAAGTAGGACTACTTCTGTAAAAAAAGAAAAAGAAAAGGGAAGTAGAGTATAATGAGAGTAATGTGGATCTCCCCTTCTGTTTAGGTGATGATACTGTACTTCAGCCCCAGCGTGTTGCGCTGTATCCTCCTGAGATGGGTGCGTCTCCTGGGCTTTGCCACGGCCTACGGAACAGTGATACTGAAGCTTTACAGGTTTGCTACAGGTCTACTTTCTAGTACAGGTCTTTCACGCGGGGTGTATTCATTAGTGTATGCCGTATGCAAAATGCTCTGTTTCGGCCTGTTTTGTTCCTAGTGAATATACCCAAGCTGTATAATGCAGAAATCAATCCCATAATATGGTACTGGTAATCCCTGTATATAGCTCCACATTGTTCTGGTACTGGTACTCCATGTATATACAGTACCAGTCAAAAGTTTGGATTTTCTACATTTTAGAATAATAGTGAAGACGTCATTTGGGCTACAATCTGAGGTGCACAACTGATTGGCTCAAACACATTAAGAAGGAAAGAAATTCCACAAATGAACTTTTAACAAGGCACACCAGTTCATTTTAATGCATTCCAGGTGACTACCTCATGAAGCTGGTTGAGAGAATGCCAAGAGTGTGCAAAGCTGTCATCAAGGCAAAGGGTGGTTACTTTGAAGAATCTAAAATATCAAATATATTTTGATTTGTTTAACACTTTTTTGGTTACTACATGATTCCATATGTGTTATTCCATAGTTTTGATGTCTTCACTATTATTCGACAATGTAGAAAATAGTACAAATAAAGAAAGACCCTTGAATGAGTAGGTGTGTCCAAACTTTGGACTGGTACTGCTCCACATTGATCTGGTACTGGTACTTCCTGTATATAGCTCCACATTGATCTGGTACTGGTACTTCCTGTATATAGCTCCACATTGATCTGGTACTGGTACTTCCTGTATATAGCTCCACATTGATCTGGTACTGGTGCTTCCTGTATATAGCTCCACATTGATCTGGTACTGGTACTTCCTGTATATAGCTCCACACTGATCTGGTGCTGGTACTCCCTGTATATAGCTCCACATTGATCTGGTACTCCCTGTATATAGCTCCACATTGATCTGGTACTCCCTGTGCATACCTCCACATTGATCGGGTACTCCCTGTATATAGCTCCACATTGATCTTGTACTGGTACTCCCTGTATATACCTCCACATTGATCTGGTACTGGTACTCCCTGTATATAGCTCCACATTGATCTGGTACTCCCTGTGCATACCTCCACATTGATCGGGTACTCCCTGTATATAGCTCCACATTGATCTTGTACTGGTACTCCCTGTATATACCTCCACATTGATCTGGTACTGGTACTCCCTGTATATAGCTCCACATTGATCTGGTACTCCCTGTATATAGCTCCACATTGATCTGGTACTCCCTGTATATAGCTCCATATTGATCTGGTACTCCCTGTATATAGCTCCAACTATACTGTAGTTCCATTCTTCTGTATTTAATTGTATTACTCTTGTGTTAGTGTTTAATTTTTATTGATGGGAAGGGCTCGTATAAAACAAGAATTTCACGGTAAAGACCAGTTGTATTCGGGGCATGTGACAAATAAAATGTGATTTGGCCAAATGAGAACACTTCTGCAGTGTTCTGCCTAGAACTTTCTGTCTTTTCTCCCAACGATTTTTCCCAAAGATGCTCCTTAATGAGTTTGCCCTGTAGAGTGCCCTCCAATAAACAAGTTCCTCTCAGAATTGGTCCTGGTTTGCCATTGTTCTATTTTGCTACTTAGTAGTCAAAGTGAGTGGACAGTGGCACAGGTAGCACTTTACATTCTCAATCACTACCTACCGTAGCATAGAGTTCTCTCCACTCTCCTCTGGAAATGACTTGGCTTTCATGTTGGCCTTTTTACATTTCGCAGAGACAGCAGAGAAACAACTCAATCTGATCAAGTGTGTGTAAGAAATTGTGTGTGTGTGTGTGTATTGTCCACTCCCACTTCAGTTAATATAGTTTTGTGAGTGCAGAAAATAGGGGGCCAAAGGGCAGCCTGCTACTTCCCCTGACAAAATTACAATTTAAGTTCCTCGTGGTGTGATGGGCTTGAAACCTAACCTTAGTGTCAGTTCAATATAGGAGAATCCCACACAGATATCAAAGATGAGGCAGGATCAATCATAGTCTGTCCCTCAGAGACCCCAGAGGTTGAAATAGCTCCTTATATCTATGCTAATCTAGACCACACTTCAGAGAACACACTGTTGCTAGCTCTGGCAAGGGTCTTTCAGCAGTAGTATAGGAGAAGTAATAACGGAAGCCGTAACACTGAGGAATGCTAGCAGTAGTAGAAGGAATAATGCAGTGTAATGAATGCTAGCAGTGGTAGAATGAATAATGCAGTGTAATGAATGCTAGCAGTGGTAGAAGGAATAATGCAGTGTAATGAATGCTAGCAGTGGTAGAAGGAATAATGCAGTGTAATGAATGCTAGCAGTGGTAGAATGAATAATGCAGTGTAATGAATGCTAGCAGTGGTAGAAGGAATAATGCAGTGTAATGAATGCTAGCAGTGGTAGAAGGAATAATGCAGTGAAATGAATGCTAACAGTGGTAGAAGGAATAATGCAGTGTAATGAATGCTAACACTGGTAGAAGGAATAATGCAGTGTAATGAATGCTAGCAGTGGTAGAAGGAATAATGCAGTGTAATGAATGCTAGCAGTGGTAGAAGGAATAATGCAGTGTAATGAATGCTAGCAGTGGTAGAAGGAATAATGCAGTGTAATTAATGCTAGCAGTGGTAGAAGGAATAATGCAGTGAAATGAATGCTAACAGTGGTAGAAGGAATAATGCAGTGTAATGAATGCTAACACTGGTAGAAGGAATAATGCAGTGTAATGAATGCTAGCAGTGGTAGAAGGAATAATGCAGTGTAATGAATGCTAGCAGTGGTAGAAGGAATAATGCAGTGTAATGAATGCTAGCAGTGGTAGAAGGAATAATGCAGTGTAATGAATGCTAGCAGTGGTAGAAGGAATAATGCAGTGTAATGAATGCTAGCAGACCAGTTGGTTGTAATCTGGTTATAACAGACACCAGTTGGTTTTAGTCTGGTTATATATAACATACACCAGTTGGTTGTAATCTGGTTATAACAGACACCAGTTGGTTTTAGTCTGGTTATATATAACATACACCAGTTGGTTGTAATCTGGTTATAACAGACACCAGTTGGTTGTAATCTGGTTATAACAGACACCAGTTGGTTTTAGTCTGGTTATATATAACAGACACCAGTTGGTTTTAGTCTGGTTATATATAACAGACACCAGTTGGTTGTAATCTGGTTATAACAGACACCAGTTGGTTGTAATCTGGTTATAACAGACACCAGTTGGTTGTAATCTGGTTATAACAGACACCAGTTGGTTGTAATCTGGTTATAACAGACACCAGTTGGTTGTAATCTGGTTATAACAGACACCAGTTGGTTGTAATCTGGTTATATATAACAGACACCAGTTGGTTGTAATCTGGTTATATATAACAGACACCAGTTGGTTTTAGTCTGGTTATATATAACATACACCAGTTGGTTTTAGTCTGGTTATATATAACAGACACCAGTTGGTTTTAGTCTGGTTATATATAACAGACACCAGTTGGTTGTAATCTGGTTATAACAGACACCAGTTGGTTGTAATCTGGTTATAACAGACACCAGTTGGTTGTAATCTGGTTATAACAGACACCAGTTGGTTTTAGTCTGGTTATATATAACAGACACCAGTTGGTTGTAATCTGGTTATAACAGACACCAGTTGGTTGTAATCTGGTTATAACAGACACCAGTTGGTTGTAATCTGGTTATATATAACAGACACCAGTTGGTTTTAGTCTGGTTATATATAACAGACACCAGTTGGTTTTAGTCTGGTTATATATAACATACACCAGTTGGTTGTAATCTGGTTATAACAGACACCAGTTGGTTGTAATCTGGTTATAACAGACACCAGTTGGTTTTAGTCTGGTTATATATAACAGACACCAGTTGGTTTTAGTCTGGTTATATATAACAGACACCAGTTGGTTGTAATCTGGTTATAACAGACACCAGTTGGTTGTAATCTGGTTATAACAGACACCAGTTGGTTGTAATCTGGTTATAACAGACACCAGTTGGTTGTAATCTGGTTATAACAGACACCAGTTGGTTGTAATCTGGTTATAACAGACACCAGTTGGTTGTAATCTGGTTATATATAACAGACACCAGTTGGTTGTAATCTGGTTATATATAACAGACACCAGTTGGTTTTAGTCTGGTTATATATAACATACACCAGTTGGTTTTAGTCTGGTTATATATAACAGACACCAGTTGGTTTTAGTCTGGTTATATATAACAGACACCAGTTGGTTGTAATCTGGTTATATATAACATACACCAGTTGGTTTTAGTCTGGTTATATATAACAGACACCAGTTGGTTTTAGTCTGGTTATATATAACAGACACCAGTTGGTTGTAATCTGGTTATAACAGACACCAGTTGGTTGTAATCTGGTTATAACAGACACCAGTTGGTTGTAATCTGGTTATAACAGACACCAGTTGGTTTTAGTCTGGTTATATATAACAGACACCAGTTGGTTGTAATCTGGTTATAACAGACACCAGTTGGTTGTAATCTGGTTATAACAGACACCAGTTGGTTGTAATCTGGTTATATATAACAGACACCAGTTGGTTTTAGTCTGGTTATATATAACAGACACCAGTTGGTTTTAGTCTGGTTATATATAACATACACCAGTTGGTTGTAATCTGGTTATAACAGACACCAGTTGGTTGTAATCTGGTTATAACAGACACCAGTTGGTTGTAATCTGGTTATAACAGACACCAGTTGGTTTTAGTCTGGTTATATATAACAGACACCAGTTGGTTGTAATCTGGTTATAACAGACACCAGTTGGTTGTAATCTGGTTATAACAGACACCAGTTGGTTGTAATCTGGTTATAACAGACACCAGTTGGTTGTAATCTGGTTATAACAGACACCAGTTGGTTGTAATCTGGTTATAACAGACACCAGTTGGTTGTAATCTGGTTATATATAACATACACCAGTTGGTTGTAATCTGGTTATAACAGACACCAGTTGGTTGTAATCTGGTTGTAACAGACACCAGTTGGTTGTAATCTGGTTATAACAGACACCAGTTGGTTGTAATCTGGTTGTAACAGACACCAGTTGGTTGTAATCTGGTTATAACAGACACCAGTTGGTTGTAATCTGGTTATATATAACAGACACCAGTTGGTTGTAATCTGGTTATATATAACAGACACCAGTTGGTTTTAGTCTGGTTATATATAACAGACACCAGTTGGTTTTAGTCTGGTTATATATAACAGACACCAGTTGGTTTTAGTCTGGTTATATATAACAGACACCAGTTGGTTGTAATCTGGTTATATGACGTCTTCTCAACGAGAACCATAAAACCCTAAAAAAACACTATTAGACGTCACGTGCCAAATTTGAGAACAGAAACAACCCTTATCTCTCTTCTCTCCTCCAGGGTGCTGAAGGTGTTCCTGTCCCGTACGGCACAGCGGACGCCCTACATCACCAGCTGGCGGGTGCTGCGTCTGCTGGGGGTCATCCTGCTGGTGGTGCTGTGGTTTCTGGTGGCCTGGACCTCGGCCGTGTGTCAGACACCTGACCGGACGTCGGCCCTCATCGATGTGGGCCTCACCCCCGACGGGCTGCAGTTCAGCATGTGCCTGCTGGACCGCTGGGATTACATGATGGCAGTTGGTGAGTTGTGACGGAAGTGTGGACCTCTTGTCAATACCCCTAGTCAATTACCAAGTGGGCAAACTAGTTGAAATGACATTGTTAAAGCCAAAAAATTATTGAAATTATCAAATAAAATCAAGCTTTATTTATACAGCACATTTCAGACATGGAACGCAACAGAATGTGCTTCACAGAAAATAAATGATAAACAATGAAAATTAAAACTGAAATATTTACTACACAACAAATTTAGGAGGATAAAAAACAAAATAATAATAATAAAAACTGAAAGACTAAAAAGTACCCTAAGGAAAAGCAAAGCTAAAGAGGTGTGTTTTAAGATCTCTTTTAAATATGTCCACAGTTTCAACCCCCATTCAGGTTCTCTGGCAGAGGGCTGGGGGCATAGTAACTAAAGGCTGGGGGCATAGTAACTAAAGGCTGCCTCTCCATGCCTCTTGGTCCCCTCAGATTCTCTGGCAGAGGGCTGGGGGCATAGTAACTAAAGGCTGCCTCTCCATGCCTCTTGGTCCCCTCAGGTTCTCTGGCAGAGGGCTGGGGGCATAGTAACTAAAGGCTGCCTCTCCATGCCTCTTGGTCCCCTCAGATTCTCTGGCAGAGGGCTGGGGGCATAGTAACTAAAGGCTGCCTCTCCATGCCTCTTGGTCCCCTCAGGTTCTCTGGCAGAGGGCTGGGGGCATAGTAACTAAAGGCTGCCTCTCCATGCCTCTTGGTCCCCTCAGGTTCTCTGGCAGAGGCTGGGGGCATAGTAACTAAAGGCTGCCTCTCCATGCCTCTTGGTCCCCTCAGGTTCTCTGGCAGAGGGCTGGGGGCATAGTAACTAAAGGCTGCCTCTCCATGCCTCTTGGTCCCCTCAGGTTCTCTGGCAGAGGGCTGGGGGCATAGTAACTAAAGGCTGCCTCTCCATGCCTCTTGGTCCCAGGCTTTAGGAGAGTTAAAAGGCCAGTGACAGAGGACCTGAGGGTGCAGTGTACAGCCATTGTTATCATATATGAAATTATAAGTACCTCACGTCACTCGTAAAAAGACGAAGCAATTAGCCTATTAAAATGTTTATCTGACTCCATAAAGATAATTAATATAAACAAGCGTTAGGCAATGAGATGACGTTGACTAGCAAGAATTGGTCTGGGAATTGTCTATATCAAAGACAAATATTTAATTAACATTGTACAATTCATGGATTCACATGCAAGGCATAAATTAAGATACGCATTAAGAAGCATTACAAGTCATTATTCCAAGCAGGACAAAACACGATTAAAGAGATGCTTACTAGGCCAGAGTCCTAGAAGCCTAGTAAATTCCTACAAGCATTTTGCTACAAGCAATAACATCAGCTAAATATGTGTATGTGACCAATAACATTTTATTTGATTTGGATTTGATGATGAATTGATCATACAACCTTCCTCCATGACTGGAAACACGATAAGAGAAAGAACAAAGGCATGTAATTCCATTTATAACATATGACAGTGTAACCTTTCAACCCAAAACCAACCACCATTAACCAGTCAAAAAAATACCAAGTTTACAGTAACCTCAACACTTCCTGGCCCAATCTCCACAGGGTGTCACAGCATTTAAAGGCTTGTGGTGGGGGATGAGATCAATGGAAATAAGACAGAATTCCTGGACCATAAAAACATTTGCATAGAGATCATACATCCAGACACAGTGCCTTTGGAAAATATTCAGACCCGTTGACTTTTTCCACATTTTGTTACGTTACAGCCTTATTCTAAAATGTATTCAATAAAAAAATATCCTCCTCAATCTACACACAATTCTCCAGAATGACAAAGGGAAAACAGGTTTTTAGAAATTTTTGCAAATGTACAAAAAAACTCAAACTGAAATACCTTATTTACATAAGAATTCAGACCCCTTGCTATGAGACTCGGAATTTCTCGAAGGTCAGACTCGAAGCTCAGGTGCATCCTGTTTCCATTGATCATCCTTGAGATGTTTTCTACAACTTGATTGTAGTCCACTTGTGGTAAATTCAATTGATTGGACATGATTTGGAAAGGCACACACCTGTCTATATAAGGTCCCACAGTTGACAATACATGTCAGAGCAAAAACCAAGACATGACGTCGAAGGAATTGTCCATAGAGCTCCGAGACGGGATTGTGTCGAGGCACAGGTCTGGGGAAGGGTACCAGAACTTTTATGCAGCATTGAAGGTCCCTAAGAACACAGTTGCCTCCATCATTATTAAATAGAAGAAGTTTGGAACCACCAAGATTCTTCCTAGATCTGGCCGCCCAGCCAAACTGAGCAATCTGGGCAGAAGGGCCTTGGTCGGAGAGGTGACCAAGAATCTGATGGTCACTCTGACAGAGCTCTAGAGTTCCTCTGTGGAGATGGGAGAAACTTCCAGAAGGACAACAATCTCTGTAGCATGCCACCAATCAGGCCATTATGGTAGAGTGGCCAGACAGAAGCCACTCTTCAGTAAAGGGCACATGACAGCCCGCTTGGAGTTTGCCAAAAGCCAACTAAAGGACTCTCAGACCATGAGAAACAAGATTTTCTGGTCTGATGAAACCAAGATTGAACTCTTTGGCCTGAATGCCAAACGTCACGTCTGAAGGAAATCTGGCACCATCCCTACGGTGAAGCATGGTGGTGGCAGCATCATGCTGTAGGGATGTTTTTCAGCAGCAGGAACTGGAAGACTAGTCAGGACTGAGGGAAAGATGAACAGAGCAAAGAACAGAGAGATCTATGATGAAAACCTGCTCCAGAGCGCACAACGACTTTAAGCACACAGCCAAGACAACGCAGGAGTGGATTCGGGACAAGTCTCTGAATGTCCTTGAGTGGCCCAGCCAGAGCCCAGACTTGAACCCGATCAAACATCTCTGGAGAGACCTGAAAATAGCTGTGCAGCAACACTCCCCAACCAACCTGACAGAGCTTGAGAGGATCTGCAGAGAAGAATGGGAGAAACTACCCAAATACAGGTGTGCCAAGCTTGTAGCTTCATATCCAAGAAGACTTGAGGCTGTAATGGCTCCCAAAGGTGCTTCAACAAAGTACTGAGTAAAGGGTCTGAATACTTGTGTAAATGTGATATATATTATATTTTTTTATATACATTTGCAAAAATGTCTAAAAACCATTTTTTCTTTGTCATTATGGGGTCTTTTGTGTGTAGATTGATGAGGAAAACATTTTTAAAATCCATTTTAGAATATGGCTGTAACGTAACAAAATGTGGAAAAAGTCAAGTGGTCTGAATACTTTCCGAATGCATTGTACTGTAGCATCAGATTTATCCTCAGGGAACAAGTTTCAGATAGAAACCAGGATAATATAGTATTATTCTATAATATAGTATTATTCTATCATATAGTATTATTCTATAATATAATATAGTATTATTCTATCGCATAGTATTATTCTATAATATAGTATAGTATTATTCTCTCGTATAGTATTATTATATAATATAATATAGTATTATTCTATCATATAGTATTATTATATCATATAATATAGTATTATTCTATCATATAGTATTATTCTATCATATAGTATTATTATATCATATAGTATTATTCATCATATAGTATTATTCTATCATATAGTATTATTCATCATATAGTATTATTCTATCATATATTATTATTCATAATACAGTATTATTATATCATATAGTATTATTCTATCACATAGTATTATTCTATAATATAGTATAGTATTATTCTATCGTATAGTATTATTATATCATAGCATATAGTATTATTCTATCATATAGTATTATTATATAATATAGTATTATTCTATCACTCCTTCTATAGTCAGTCCTCTGGATACTATAGCAGAGATATGTTTTAGCCCCTAAGAGAGGGAAGGGCTGATTTGTCCTTTGGCATCGTCCTGTTCCTGGACCATTTTCCATGCAACTCCAGCTCAACTTCAGAGCACATAAATTAGGCCGAGCCTAGAAGGGTACTGGGAACATAACTTAAAAGCATGTCTGACATGTATTGGGGTGCACAATCGCGGATTGATTTGAAAACTAATAGAAGAATCTTAAAATGTATTCTAAAACTCACAGGCAGTCAGTGCAGAGACCTTAAAACCGGTGTAATGTGTGCTCTCCGTCTGGTCTTGGTCAGTACCCGTGTTGCAGCATTCTGTATGTTTTGCAGTTGACCAATAGCTTTCTTGGGTAGACCAGACAGGAGGGCATTACAGTAGTCAAGACTGCTTGTAATAAAAGCATGGATGAGTCTTTCTGTATCAGCCTGAGAGAACTGGATCAGAGAGGCCAACCCACCTCTCCAGTCTGTCCAGAAGGACATAATGGTCAACAGTGTCAAATGCAGCACACAAATCCAATAGTACAAGGACAGAGAGCTGTTTGGAAGCTGTGTTGGCTCTAAGATCATTTAACACTTTACCTAAGTCTACTGTGGTGGGCACGAAAACCAGATTGGAATTTTTCCAAAATACAGTTGCCACTTAAAAATAATTTAGCTGTTTGAAAAACAATTTCTCCAGAATTTTGCTTAAGAATGGGAGGTTGGAGATTGGTCGAAAATTGCTAAGAGCTGAAGAATCTAGATTACTTTTCTTCAGAAGGGGTTTCTCCATAGCAGTTTTTCGTGCCTGTGAACAGGGAGAGATTAACAATAGCTTGCAGTTCTTCAGATATGCTATTAAAAACTTTTTTGAAGAAGGTGGTGGAGATAAACCTGCCTTCTCAATTTTAAGTTGTGATATCACTTTCCTATCACTTTCAGTCAGGCAGGTACAGGGCAGGCAGAAAGGTCAGAACTAGGAAGACTAGAACACAGGAAACACGCTGGTAGGACTTGACAAGACAAACTGGCCACAGACAAACACACATAATGAGGGAATATTGGAGACACCTGGTGGGGGGTGGAAACAAGCACAAAGACAGGTGAAACAGATCAGGGTGTGATACTAACAGAAAAATGGTTCTGTTCCTTATAGTTTTCATCTAACTAAACATGTATAGGTTTATTCCAAGTTTCATTCAACTTGTCAAGTCAGTTAAGAACAAATTCTTATTTTCAATGACAGCCTAGGAACAGTAGGTTAACTGCCTTGTTCAGGGGCAGAACAACAGATTTTTACCTTGTCAGCTCAGGGATTTGATCTTGCAACCTTTCGGTTACTAGTCCAACGCTCTAACCACTAGGCTACCCGCCGACCTTTGAATAATGTTAGTTTAAACATAGCTACACCCCACACCTTTGCCTGCTGTTCTTTTGATTTCAGCGTGTGGTTTTTGAGTTGTGGTAGTTTCAACAGCGCGTATCCCGCCCTAATCGATGAGTGATTTGTTGCCACTTGACAAAACAACAGTGTTTAAAATGTCTCTAAGTTTAAAAAAATAAGATAAGATACTTGTTTTAAAAAAAATACAAATAATATGATGTGTAGATAGCAAATGTTTTGGTTTTCAATATATCACAAAACAGTTTCTGTATATTGGTTATTGACTTGGACACTTTAAAACTGAGTTTTGACATTGGGTTATTCATCAATGTCTTGCCAACAGGAAGCAGCTACAGCATAATTTTCAACTTAAGTTTAGCAATAATTTCCAATGGTATTGTACTTGATCAGGTAAAAACTGCTGAATGAGTCCGAAAATGTGCTGTGATTTGATTTATTTTGATCATATACCAGGAATCACCAAGACGGGTTTCCCCTGTACTCATCAGACTAGGCCATAATTTGTAATGTGTATATATATAGATATTTTATGTATAATGTGTATATTTGTATCATGCAGGGCACATTTCAAAAAGAGACCTAGGTCTAAATATGTCTTCCCTGGTAAAACAAACGTAAAATAAAAATAATATCATCGCCACTGCTGCTGCTATTGTTGTTGTTGTTGTTTGTTTTATCATTCCTGATGCCAGATTATCGGTGGAAACTCAAATGGACTCTAATCAGTCTAAATAACCAGTTAAAATAGGAGAAATGCCGAGCCTCTTCTAGAGTGGAATGTGACAGGCAGCTGAGGATCAGGACCTATCATCTAATCCCTGTTTAAGTGGATGGATCTCTGAGAGGCGGTGAGCTCTGCTCTGTCTGAGGACCCTGAGAGAGATATGGACAGCGATGCAGAGAGTTTTTTTCAACGAGGAAAAATGGAAAGGGAAACAAGGGAGGGGGAGGACAGCTCAGGTAAAGGAGGAGGGAGGACAGCTCAAGGAAAGGAGGAGGGAGGACAGCTCAAGTAAAGGAGGGGGAGGACAGCTCAGGTAAAGGGGGAGAGGACAGCTCAGGTAAAGGAGGAGGGAGGACAGCTGAAGTAAAGGAGGGGGAGGACAGCTCAGGTAAAGGGGGAGAGGACAGCTCAGGTAAAGGAGGGGGGAGGACAGCTCAGGTAAAGGGGGGGGACAGCTCAGGTAAAGATACAGCTCAAGTAAAGGAGGGAGGAGGACAGCTCAGGTAAAGGAGGGGGGAGGACAGCTCAGGTAAAGGAGGGAGGAGGACAGCTCAGGTAAAGGAGAGAGGAGGACAGCTCAGGTAAAGGAGGGGGAGGACAGCTCAGGTAAAGGAGGGGGAGGACAGCTCAGGTAAAGGAGGGAGGAGGACAGCTCAGGTAAAGGAGGGAGGAGGACAGCTCAGGTCGCTGTTGACATAAGGCATAATAAGAACATTGTGCATCTTCGCAGGGAAGGCAGAGACAGCTAGTGAACCTGTACATATACATGGTGGAGAGGTCGGTCTGCGGTGCAGGATAGGGGAGGGCAGTGTGGGTTGGGAGTAGGCTGAAGGGCGATACCCACTCATCTAAGGTGCTATCAGGTTTTAAAAAACAGTTTTATTTGGGGCTCTATAATAATTATATGAATTATTTTGTAGTTAATTTAAAAAAAAGTGTTGATCATGTCTGTGTCAGTTCAAATGAATTATCCCTCCTACCAGCATTTACAAACAGCTCACCATGCATACTGGTTAAATACTAAGTATCTTATAATAAGTCGTTGTGATTTATGAATATTCATGAATAATAATACACTCTAATCACTATTTATAAATTATAATCTGCAATCCGACATGATTCCCATGTTGTCTTTGGTGTTAATTATTGAAGGAATGTAAATCAGGCTTGCTGTTATGGGCTCCAAACTAACAGTGAGTCATACAACGGGGAACAGTTCTGAGAACAGTTCTGAGAACAGAATAAAGGAGACATGAGACTGCCTTACAGTTTTGAGAACAGTTCTTGGAAAAGGAATGTAAATTAGGGTCAATGTTATGGGTTCCTGAGTAACGGTGAGTCAGACAGTCGACAGTTCTGAAAACTGGGGCATGCAGTTTTGCAACAGAAAACCGTAAGTCCAAGTTGTCCCTCCCTGTTTCAGTACGTTTTCTTCCATTTTGTGTCGAATGAATATGATCTATTTCTGAGAACGTAGAATGAAGGAGAGAGGAGAGACACGGACTACTGTACAGTTCTGAGAACAGTTTTTAGAAAGGAATGTAAATTAGTGTCACAGTTATGCGCTCCCAAATAACATTAAGTCAGACAACAGGGAGCAGTTCTGAGAACAGTTCTGAGAACAAAGAATAAAGGAGAGATGAGAGACTTGGACTGCCTTACCGTCTGCTAATCCCCAGCGACCTTGGAACACTAGAGAGGATCCCTCTCCAGCAGGAGATCTGTCAACAAGGCAGTGGGCTGGCAATCAGGAGATCTGTCAACAAGGCAGTGGGCTGGCAATCAGCAGATTTGTCAACAAGGCAGTGGGCTGGCAATCAGCAGATTTGTCAACTTGGCAGTGGGCTGGCAATCAGCAGATCTGTCAACAAGGCAGTGGGCTGGCAATCAGCAGATTTGGCAACAAGGCAGTGGGTTGGCAGTTAGCAGATCTGGCAACAAGGCAGTGGGCTGGCAATCAGCAGATTTGGCAACAAGGCAGTGGGCTGGCAATCAGCAGATTTGTCAACAAGGCAGTGGGCTGGCAATCAGCAGATCTGTCAACAAGGCAGTGGGCTGGCAATCAGCAGATCTGTCAACAAGGCAGTGGGCTAGCAATCAGCATATTTGGCAACAAGGCAGTGTGTTGGCAGTCAAGCTGTGGGAAATCAATGTTGGCAGAAAGGGAACTCTCCTTAGCAAATGTCAGTGGCTAGTAACTACATGATGTGCAGCCATCAACACTTTGTGCATCAAACGACAGGCTGAGGGCCGTACATTTGGCCACTTTTCCCCCAGTGAATTATGCCTTTTGAAAGGTGTGTGAGTGGAGATTAGTGATGTGAGGTCAGTATACTTCCCAATGGTGAAATGGTCTCATTTTGGCCGACTGAATTTTCTTTTGTAACTTTGTTTGCAATTAAAACAAAATAAACTTGAGGGAAGGATTTTTAGAGTGTGTCTCTCGTTTTTAGTACTTAGATATAGCACCATTGACACTTCTGATTGATTCATTATTTATACAATTACAGTGAATGTTTAACAGGTATAGCAGGTCAAACATTCAAGGCTGCTTCATTAAAAATGGAATCGTTTTTCATATTCTTTGAAGGGTCTAGAAAAAAAGCATGAGCTGGCGCACACACAAACATTTTGCGGAGGAACCGAATTTGCTCCCAACAATCCAATGGGCAAACCCAACAACCCAACGGGCAAACCCAACAATCCAATAGGCAAACCCAACAATCCAACGGGCAAACGCAACAATCCAACGGGCAAACGCAACAATCCAATGGGCAAACGCAACAATCCAATGGGCAAACCCAACAATCCAATGGGCAAACCCAACAATCCAATAGGCAAACCCAACAATTCAATTGGCAAACCCAACATTCCAATGGGCAAACCCAACAATCCAATAGGCAAACCCAACAATCCAATGGGCAAACGCAACAATCCAATGGGCAAACCCAACAATCCAATGGGCAAACGCAACAATCCAATGGGCAAACGCAACAATCCAACGGGCAAACGCAACAATCCAATGGGCAAACGCAACAATCCAATGGGCAAACCCAACAATCCAATAGGCAAACCCAACAATCCAATGGGCAAACGCAACAATCCAATGGGCAAACCCAACAATCCAATGGGCAAACGCAACAATCCAATGGGCAAACGCAACAATCCAACGGGCAAACGCAACAATCCAATGGGCAAACGCAACAATCCAATGGGCAAACCCAACAATCCAATGGGCAAACGCAACAATCCAATGGGCAAACCCAACAATCCAATGGGCAAACCCAACAATCCAATGGGCAAACCCAACAATCCAATAGGCAAATGCAACAATCCAATGGGCAAACCCAACAATCCAATAGGCAAATGCAACAATCCAATGGGCAAACCCAACAATCCAATAGGCAAACCCAACAATACAATGTGCAAACCCAACAATCCAATAGGCAAACCCAACAATACAATGTGCAAACCCAACATTCCAATAGGCAAATGCAACAATCCAATGGGCAAACCCAACAATACAATGTGCAAACCCAACAATACAATGTGCAAACCCAACAATCCAATAGGCAAACCCAACAATACAATGTGCAAACCCAACATTCCAATAGGCAAACCCAACAATACAATAGGCCAACGTTTCCGCAAAGCAGTGCCCTCTCCTGGAGTGCACACTGCATATTCTTTGAAGGCAACATGAGGACACTCTTGAATTGTATTGCTGCCATTTTGTACAAACCAAAGCAACAATGGTTGCCGTAAATAATACAGAACTTCCGGAATCTAATTTCAGTCAGCAGTCATTGTGTGTTGTATACAGTATATACTGTATCTCTGCTATTTCTTTGTGAGAGTTAAGGACATTTAGAGTTAAGGACATTTAGATTGAAGGACATTTAGAGTTAAGGGCATTTAGAATTAAGGGCATTTAGAGTTATTTTAGAGTTAAGGACATTGGTCTAACCCACCTGTATTGTTGACCTCTCCTTATCTAGCCGAGTTCCTGTTTCTTCTGTGGGGAGTGTACCTGTGCTATGCTGTCCGGACCGTACCGTCAGCCTTCCATGAACCACGCTACATGACTGTTGCCATATACAATGAACTCCTCATATCGGCAGTATTCCACACCATTAGGTAAGTAATATGGTCAACTTGCACAGTCTTCACATTTAGCTGCCATAAAATGTAATCTATCAAGAGATTACATTCCCAAAAGAATCCTAACGACCTACACACCCTACTCCACATTTTTAAAGTTAAAGAAAGATTATAGAAAAATGTCCTAAATAATACAAATGTAAAATTACGATGTCTTGATAGCATGTCTTCACACCCCTGAGTTCATATTTGATGGAAGCACCTTTTGCAGTCGTTCTAGATGTGATTAATTTTGAATAAGATTCTACCAACCTTGCACAACACTTAGGGCATCATACAATGCATTCAGAAAGTATTCAGACCTTCCCCTTTTCCACATTTTGTTACGTTACAGCCTTATTCCAAAATTGATTAAATAGTTTTTCCCCCTCATTAATCTACGCACAATAACCCATAATGAAAAAAGTAAAACCAAGTTTTTAGAAGTTTTTGCAAATGTATAATTAAATAAAAGTATTCAGACCCTTTACTCTGTACTTTCTCCTTAAGGCTAGGGGGCAGTATTTGGAATTTCAGATGACTGACGTGCCCAAAGTAAACTGCCTGTCACTCAGGCCCAGAAGCTGGGATGTGCATATAATTGGTAGCATTGGATGGAAAACACTCTGCCGTTTCTAAAACTGTTACAATAATGTCTGTGAGTATAACAGAACTGATATGGCAGGCGACAACCCGAGGAGAATCCATCCGAAATTTCTTTTTTTGAGGTCACAGTCCATTCAAATGCTTGTCTATGAGATATTCAAAGGAATTCCTCCCAGATTGTAGTTCCCATGGCTTCCACTAGATGTCAAGAGTCTTTAGAAAGGGTTTCAGGCTTGTGTTTTGAAAAATGAATTAGTAGTTGTAGTTTTTCAAGGTGGCTCCCATTTGGATTGTAGTCTTGTGGCGCGCGTGGATGAGGGCGCGCACTTCGTTATTTATCTCCGGTATTGAACATATTACATTCCGTCTTAAATTGTATCCTTTATTTACATATTAAGGTACCTGAGGATTGATTAGAAACATTGTTTGACTTGTTTGGATGAAGTTTATTGGTAACTTTTCGGATTCCTTTGTCTGCATGTTGAACAAGTGGAACGGGTGGATTACTGAATGAAACGTGCCAACTAAACTGACTTTTTTGTGATAGAAAGAATGACTTTATTGAACAAAACAACCATTTGTTGTGTAGCTGGGACCCTTGGAATTGCAAACAGAGGAAGATCTTCAAAGGTAAGTGGTTTATTTTATCACTATTTCTGATTTTTGTGACGCCTCCGCTGGTTTGGAAGATGTTTTTAATGCTGGTGTAGGCACTGTACCACTGTCCTCAGATGTTATGCTTTTTCCCTAAAGCCTTTTTGAAATCTGACAGTGCTGTTGGATTAACAAGAAGTTAATAAGCTTTTAAACGATGTAAGACACTTGTATTTTCATTAATGTTTAATATTACGTTTTCTGTATTTTGAATTTCGCGCTCTGCAATTTCACCGGATGTTGTCGAGGTGGGTTATTAGCGTCCCACCTAGCCCTAAGAAGTTATTATTAAAGCACTTTTGGCAGCAATTATAGCCTTGAGTCTTCATGGGTATGACTCTACAAGCTTGGCACACCTGTATTTGGGGAGTTTCTCCCATTCTTCTCTGCAGATCCCATCTCAAGCTCTGTCAGGTTGGATGGGGAGCGTTGCTGCACAGCTATTTTCAGGTCTCTCCAGAGATGTTAGATCGGGTTCAAGTCCGGGCTCTGGCTGGGCCACTCAAGGACATTCAGAGACTTGTCCCGAATCCACTCCTGCGTTGTCTTGGCTGTGTGCTTAGTGTTGTTGTCCTGTTGGAAGTTAAAACTTTCACCCAAGTCTGAGGTCCATCAAGGATCTCTCTATACTTTGCTCCGTTCATCTTTTCCTCGATCCTGACTAGTCTCCCAGACCCTGCCACTGAAAACCATCCCCACAGCATGATGCTGCCACCACCATGCTTTACTGTAGGGATGGTATTGGCCACGTGTTGAGCGGTGCCTGGTTTCCTCCAGATGTGATGCTTGGCATTCAGGCCAAAGAGTTTAATCTTGGTTTCATCAGACCAGAGAATCTTGTTTCTCATGGTCTGGGAGTCCTTCAGGTGCCTTTTGGTAAACTCCAAGCAGGCTGTCAGCTGCCTTTTACTGAGGAGTAGTCTGGCCACTCTACCATAAAGGCCTGATTGGTGGGGTGCTGCAGAGATGGTTGTCCACAGAGGAACTCTGGATCTTTGTCAGAGTGACCATCAGGTTCTTGGTCACCTCCCTGATCAATGCTACAGACATTTTTTGGTACCTTTCCCCAGAACTCGGAGCTCTACGGATAATTCCTTCGGATTCATGGCTTGGTTTTGGCTCCGACATGCACTGTCAACTGTGGGACCTTATATAGACAGGTGTGTGCCTTTCCAAATCATGTCCAATCAGTTCAATTTACCACAGATGGACTCCAATCAAGTTGTAGAAACATCTCAAGGATGATCAATGGAAACAGGATGCACCTGAGCTCAATAGTCGGGTCTCATAGCAAAGGGTCTGACTACTTATGTAAATAAGGTATTTCTGTTTTTATTTTTAAAAATTACTAAAAACCTGTTTTCACTTTGTCATTATGGGGCGTTGTGTGTACATTGATGAGGAAAATAATTTATTTAATCCATTTTAGAATAAGGCTGTAACGTAACATAATGTGGAAAAAGTCAAAGTGTCTGAATACTTTCCGAATGATCAAAATTGCTTAATGTTCAGTACATTTTGTTGCAAGTCATTGATAGTAAAAAGTTAGAGGGAAACTCACCGTAGTCTTCTGAAAACCCTGGGATAGAGTTGTATTTTTCATCGAGACAATTTATTTAACCTTTATTTAACTTTATTTAATTGTCAAAGATCGCTTTCTAACACAGAACCCAAACCGGCTGCGCGATCGTGCGCTATCGTGCATGCATTTATTTTGTCCCCCTACAGCAAACGCGATCATGACACGCAGGTTAAAATATCAAAACAAACTCTGAACCAATGACATTAATTTCGGGACAGCTCGAAAAGCATTAAACATGTATGACAATTTAGCTAGTTAGCTTGCACTTGCTATCTAATTTGTCCTATTTAGCTAGCTTGCTGTTGCTAGCTAATTTGTCCTGGGATATAAACATTGAGTTTTTATTTTACCTGAAATGCACAAGTTCCTCTACTCCGACAATTAATCCACACATAAAATCGTTTCTAGTCATCTCTCCTCCTTCCAGGCTTTTTCATCTTTGAACTTATATGGTGATTGGCATCTACACTTTCATAGTATTACCACGACAACCAGCAAAACAGTTCGTCTTTCAATCACCCACATGGGTATAACCATTGAGGATATGTCACGTGGGTACCTGCTTCTATAAACCAATGAGGAGATGGGAGAGGCAGGACTTGCAGTGCGATCTGCATCAGAAATAGGAATGACTGTAACGATTGTCTTCTGACGAAGAGGAGTAATAGGAAGGATCGGAGGACCAATGCGCAGCGTGGTACAGTAAGTGTCCATTTTAATATATAAAACTGAACACTACAGAAATACAAAATAACAACGTGAATGACTAAATGAGTCCCGTGTGGTACAGACACAGGAAACAATCACCCACCACTCAAAAGTGAAACCAGGCGACCTAAGTATGGTTCTCAATCAGGGACAACGAATGACAGCTGCCTCTGATTGAGAACCATACCAGGCCAAACACAGAAATCCCAAATCATAGAAAAAGGAACATAGACAACCCACCCAACTCACGCCCTGACCATACTAAAACGAAGACATAACAAAATAACTAAGGTCAGAACGTGACAATGACTTCTATTTTAGCCCTTGGCGTAGCAGACGCTCGTTGGCGCGCGCGAACAGTGTGGGTGCAATAATTGAATAACATGGATTCCTAAATGTATTTTTGCAACGCTCACGAGTGGTGTAGTCAGGGTATAAGAGGTGGTGAGTGTTCCTGAATAGTCCAGTCTCAGTCCTGACTTAAATCTGCTTGAAAATGTAGAGACAAGGTTGGAATATTCCCAATGGGCACAAACAGGTTTAATCAACGTTGTTTCCAGGTCATATCAACAACAAAAAAATGATATGTGATGAATCAACACGGAAAACTGATTGGATTTGTAAAAAGTCATCAACATCAGAGAATTTAATCTTTTTTTCACCCAACTTTTTACCTACATCCAATGACACAGTGTAATGCAAAGTTAGAATCCTATTCCAAATTATTCACAGCTGTAATGGCTGCCAACAGTGCTTCCAACAAGTATTATCTCTGGAGTGTGAAGAGATACGCAATCAAGACATCTTTGTAAAAAAAAATGTATATCATAATAATTTTGAACATTTTCTAGAATTTCCTTTCACTTTTTAAAATGTAGAGTAGGTTGTATAGATCTGTAGGGGGGAGGGGAATATAATTGAATGTGAAGACTGTGCAAGGAGAGTAGACTTTTACTAAGTATTTGAGAGAGAGAGCGAGAGAGAGCGAGAGAGAGAGAGAGAGAGAGGGGGAGAGAGAGAGAGGGAGAGAGAGCGAGAGAGAGAGAGAGAGAGGGGGAGAGAGAGAGAGGGGGAGAGAGAGAGGGAGAGAGAGGGAGAGAGAGAGAGAGGGAGAGAGAGGGGAGAGAGAGAGAGAGGGGGAGAGAGAGAGGGGGTGAGAGAGGAGGAGAGAGAGAGAGGAGGAGAGAGAGAGAGGGGGAGAGAGAGAGAGGGGGAGAGAGAGAGAGGGGGAGAGAGAGGGAGGGAGAGAGAGAGGGAGGGGGAGAGGGATGGAGGGGGAGAGAGAGGGAGAGAGAGAGAGAGAGAGAGAGAGGGACAGAGAGAGAGAGAGGGAGAGAGAGAGAGAGAGAGGGAGAGAGAGGGAGAGAGAGAGAGAGAGCGAGAGAGAGAGAGAACTGTATATGCCCTTACAACTTTTTGCCCTTATAGTTTATAACCATAATCAAGAAGAGATATAGGCAGGAGAATAACAGGAGCAGAACATCCCCAGTTAAAAGGCAGAGTAGAGCGCTCCTTCCCATCAAACAAATGAATAGTGTCAGCAGGACAACTCGGATAAGCCCCTTGAAAGGAGGTGGATAATATTCTGCACCAGGCAGACGGTGCAAAAAAATCTGCCAAGGCTTAAAATAAACTCCTTATACCCTGTATGTAACTGTCTCTCTACAGTTATCTGCTGGAGGCGCTGACACTGGCTTGATGAGCCTCCTTCCCATTTGACAACTAGGAAAACTACAAGTGTGTGTGTGCGCTGTTTTTTGTTGGTAGCAGTCATTCCCTCAATGTATCAACTTGTCACTCAGCATGTATCCGGTGTCGTGTCTTTGACTATGGTATCTATGGTATCTACTAGCATGATAACAGTTACCATAGACTTCCAGTCATTGTGCTAACGCAAGTTAGCAATTGCACTGACACTAGTTAGCAACTTTCTTCAAACTGCATGCAGAGACATAAAAAATGGTATTCACTGCACAGGAGGTTGGTGGCACTTTAATTGGGGAGGATCACTGTAGGATCACTATAGAATCACTGTAGGATCATTATAGGATTATAGGATCACTATAGGATTATAGGATCAATACTGGATCACTATAGTGTCGTGTCTTTGGCTATGCCGGATTAAGTGATTCTATAAAATAATTTCTTTGTAATTAATATTACCTGGTTGAGCTAATCATGTAAATGTAATTAACTAGAGAGTCGGGCACGACAAAATAATATTTATAGAGCTGTTATTTTCCGAATAAACTCTTAAAGACCTAGTAATATTTTACATCAATAGCAGTCAATATCAATCGTCATCTTAATTCAGTCTCATCTGAAAGTTGTAAATTATTGGTTATCTGCACGAACCCTGGCTAACAATTTGAATCAGCTATACAAAATTGGGTTAAATTATTTATTTACTAAATACCTAACTAATCACACAGAATTACACATACACATAATTAAATCAGAACTTGATTGCAAATGACGTCATAAAGGAAAACGTCCCTAGCGGGCGGAACAGATATGACAGCTTGTTACACAAAAGAAAAGGGTCTGGGTTTGAGTAAAGGAGCGGGAACACTGAGGAACAAAGGCGAAGCTGTGCTATCGTAAATACAGTATCTTATGCATTCTAAATTACCGCTCAATTCAGGAAAATGGGAAAATGCAATAAATATTTACTCTGAGCTGCGCTTCGGTAGGTTGGTGGTAGATGGAAGGCCGTGTTGCCCAACCGAGTCCTTTGAAGAATGTCTCTGGTTGTCAATTGGATACGTTGTAGTAACGTCGTTGGGTGATAGACGGGATACTCTGTCTGTTCCTTCCTAACCCTCATTGCATCTGCTGTTTCTAACTCAACGGCTAGGAGGTATCACTTCTCTAGTTATTATCTGAACCATTCTGACATAGGACCGTCGTCCTACATCCTCGGAACAGGAAGTTATATTGTCGTCAAGGGCTTATGTAGGAAGGGAGAGGAGGGCGTGTTTGAAAAGTTTTATAGCCCATGTCCCTTCACAGGGGAGGGCCACTGATTGAGCAGAGCCATACCTTATGAAAACCCAAATCTCACATTTTAGAAGCTAAAATCCCATTTCATCCCATCACGAATAATTTCATATTCAAACATTTAAATTGAACAACAATTCCATGTAAATCCGATAACTCTGATGTGTAGACTTTCCACTGTAGAGTTTATGTCCTCTTATCATTGATGAGAATGTCTCAGATGACAACCAAACTGACATCATATTCATTAAGTACCACCGCATATGGTCAATTGTTCGGATTACCAGAATATAGTTAATTTCCCCCCACCTACTGATGTTCCCAGAATCTCTATGTTAACCAATGGATTTGCAAATGTAACCTCAGTAGGGTAGAGAGAGGAAAAAGGGGGGAAGAGGTATTTATGACTGTCATAAGCCTACCCCCCAGGCCAACGTCATGACACTGGTATGTAAAGTGGTACCTAGAACATTCACCTCAAAGCTGAATGTAGAATGTGTCTGTAGTACTTAAGATCATCACCAACAGGTGGCGCCAATAAATAACTTTTAACAAAACCCAGTGAAAGGAAATGAGGCTGGAGTATGTACAGTATGACCATAAAAAAGTCCAGAGAGTCTATTGCCATGCTTATTTCAGAGAACCGCGTCAGAGGCATCAGAGAGCAGCCAGGCTGCTGGAGCCCAGCGATAAGAGCTGGCTGAGTTTGTCTAAGAGAGGGAAGGAGAGAGCGAGAGAGTCGTGATGTTTATTTTTCAACCCCGTGCCAAAAACACCCTTTTGGGATGACTAATGTGATTCATGAGGTTGAATCTCATTATCGGGGGGAACAGTTGACGGAGGGGTGGTGGGACATCGACCTCCCCGGGACCTTGACCGCCATCCCTCAGCGTTGTGATCCCCCATTGAATTAGTCGAGGATATGAAAATTCACCTGCCTCGTTTGAAGTTTGATGATGATTAATATTTCATAGACCACTTAAGTCACTCACTCCACCCAGCAAATTTAATGGGACTTTGTAACGATAAATAGTTTTTGTTGCAGTGTTTTGTGGTGTTCCTAATGTTTAGTATACTCAAGAGTATTTGATATGATCACATTCTTCCATTCTCATTTCAATTCTAGATCTTTTTTTTAATGATTTATTTTATTTTATTTTTCATTCAGGGGAAACAAAGTGGATACAATATAAGCTAAGCATCATATATTATAGTTAAGAAGTTTGAAAGTTCCTGAAAAGTAACTCTGAAAAGTATTTACTTTTTCACATGGCTAACTACCAGGAAGTTTGAAAAGACAGGCTGAGTGGGCGGGGAGGATATATTCATGTCAAACAACTTGGATACAGTGAGCAGTGTTGTAGTAAAATCATCTCAAGCAAATTTGGTGATACACAAAGCAACTCAAGCAACATTGAAATTGCATCAGTGATATGATCTCCCGTTTAGTATTTCTCTTGTGACACGGTTCACAGTTCCTATTCCAAGATGGCGTAGCAGTCAGACGTCTTTGTCCTGTCGTGTCGCTTGTATATATCGTTTTACATCTTTTTCGTTGCATTTCCTTTAAAATATTTTGCTAAACCTCAATATCTAAATACTCTCCTGCAACCCGCCTCACCCAATGTGGCGTGGATCTGCCTTTTTCCCCCTAAAGTATTTATATTTACTCCGGAATCCTTCAACTGAAGCTAGCCAGCTAACTACCAGCTATCAGTCAGCAAACCATTGCCAGTGGTCATCAGCTAACCTTCAGCTCGGAAAGCTCTCGTCAGTTCGAACAACGTGACTCTAACCAGAGCATAACGGACCTGTTATTTTTATCCCCGGATTCCTACTGCAAACTGAACATTTTCATCTGGATCTTCACAACTAGCTAACCGCAATCCCGGATGACTACTCCTGGTTAGCGTTTCCATCCCAGAGCAAGCACCAATTAGCTTGAATCTAGCCTGGCCAGGGCTCCTGTGCTACCACCGAAATATACACTCTGCCAACCCAGATGTCTTAGCCATGTCTGAATCCTGGCTTAGGAAAACCACCAAAAACCCTGAAATTTCCATTGCTAACTATAACGTTTTCCGCCAAGATAGAACTGCCAAAGGGGGTGGTGTTGCAATCTACTGCAAAGATAGTAATACAGAACTCTGAAGGCTATCTAAGTCTGTACCCAAACAATTTGAAAATTCACCTTTCCAGAAACAAGTCTCTCACTGTTGTCGCAGTGTATAGACCTCCCTCTGCCCCTAGCTGCGCCCTCGATACCATATGTGAATTGATTGCCCCCCATCTATCTTCTGAGCTCGTGCTACTAGGTGACCTAAACTGGGACATGCTTAACACCCCGGCCATCCTACAAACTAAGCTTGATGCCCTCAATCTCACACAAATTATCAATGAACCTACCAGGTACAACCCCAAATCAGTAAACACGGGCACCCTCATAGATGTCGTCCTAACTAATTCGCCCTCTAAATACACCTCTGCTGTTTTCAATCAAGATCTCAGCGATCACTGCCTCATTGCCTGCATCCGTAATGGGTCTGCGACCAAACGACCACCCCTCATCACTGTCAAACGCTCCCTATAACACTTCTGCGAGCAGGCCTTTCTAATCGACCTGGCCGGGGTATCCTGGAATGACATTGACCTTATCCCGTCAGTAGATGATGCCTGGCTATTCTTTAAAAGTGCCTTCCTCACCATCTTAAATAAGCATGCCCCTCTCAAAAAATGTAGAACTAGGAATAGATATAGTCCTTGGTTCACTCCAGATCTGTCTGCCCTTGACCAGCACAAAAACATCCTGTGGTGTTCTGCATTAGCATCGAATAGCCCCCGTGATATGCAACTTTTCAGGGAAGTTAGGAACAAATATACACAGGCAGTTAGAAAATGCTTTTTCAAACAGAAATGTGCATCCTGTAGTACTAACTCCAAAAAAAGTTCTGGAACACTGTGAAGTGTTCATGGAGAATAAGAACACCTCCTCCAAGCTGCCCACTGCTCTGAGGCTAGGAAACACTGTCACCACCGATAAATCCACTATAATTGAGAATTTCAATAAGCATTTTTCTTCGGCTGGCCATGCTTTCCACATGGCTACCCCTACCCCGGTCAACTGCCCGGCACCCTCCACAGCAACCCGCCAAAGCCCCCACCATTTCTCCTTTACCAAAATCCAGATAGCTGATGTTCTGAAAGAGCTGCAAAATCTGGACCCCTACAAATCAGCCGGGCTAGACAATCTGGACCCTCTCTTTCTAAAATGATCTGCCGAAATTGTTGCAACCCCTATTACTAGCCTGTTCAACCTCTCTTTCGTATCGTCTGAGATTCCCAAAGATTGGAAAGCTGCCGCGGTCATCCCCCTCTTCAGAGGGGGAGACACTCTAGACACAAACTGCTACAGACCTATATCTATCCTACCCTGTCTTTCTAAGGTCTTCGAAAGCCAAGTTAACAAACAGATTACTGACCATTTCGAATCCCACCATACCTTCTCCGCTATGCAATCTGGTTTCAGAGCTGGTCATGGGTGCACCTCAGCCACGCTCAAGGTTCTAAACAACATCATAACCGCCATCGATAAGAGACATTACTGTGCAGCCGTATTCATCGACCTGGCCAAGGCTTTCGACTCTGTCAATTACCACATTCTTATTGGCAGACTCGACAGCCTTGGTTTCTCAAATGATTGCCTCGCCTGGTTTACCAACTACTTCTCTGATAGAGTTCAGTGTGTCAAGTCATGAACCCTGGGTGTGCCACAGGGTTAAATTCTCAGGCCGACTCTCTTTTCTGTATACATCAATGATGTTGCTCTTGCTGCTGGTGATTATCTGATCCACCTCTACACAGACGACACCATTCTGTATACTTCTGGCCCCTCCTTGGACACTGTGTTAACAACCCTCCAGACGAGCTTCAATGCCATTCAACTCTCCTTCCATGGCTTCCAACTGCTCTTAAACGCAAGTAAAACTAAATGCATGCTATTCAATCGATCACTGCCCGCACCTGCTCGCCCATCCAGCATCACTACTCAGGACGGCTCTGACTTAGAATACGTGGACAACTACAAATACCTGGGTGTCTGGTTAGACTGTAAACCCTCCTTCCAGACTCACATTAAGCATCTCCAATCCAAAATGAAATGTAGAATCGGCTTCCTATATCGCAACAAAGCATCCTTCACTCATGCTGCCAAACATACCCTCGTAAAACTGACCATCCTACCGATCCTCGACTTCTGTGATGTCATCTATAAAATAGCCTCCAACACTCTACTCAACAAACTGGATGCAGTCTATCACAGTGCCATCCGTTTTGTCACCAAAGCCCCATACACTACCCACCATTGCGACCTGTACGCTCTCGTTGGTTGGCCCTCGCTTCATACTCGTCGCCAAACCCACTGGCTTTACAGATTACTGCACCTGTACATAGCCAATCTGTAAACAGCCCATCTATCTACCTACCTCATCCCCATACTGGTATTTATTTATCTATTTTGCTCCTTTGCACCCCAGTATCTCTACCTGCACATTCATCTTCTGCCGATCTACCATTCCAGTGTTTAATTGCTATATTGTAATTACTTTGCCACCATGGCCTATTTATTTCCTTAACTTACCTCATTTGCAATCACTGTATATAGACTTTTTGTTTTCTTTTGTTCTACTGTATTATTGACTGTATGTTTTGTTTATTCCATGTGTAACTCTGTGTTGTTGTATGTGTCGAATTGCTACTCTTTATCTTGGCCAGGTCGCAGTTGCAAATGAGAACTTGTTCTCAACTAGCCTACCTGGTAAAATAAAGGTGATATAAATAAATAAATAAATAAACAGCAGCACTGACGAATGTGTTGACTTGACAACTGCGTTGGAGTTTTGAGTGACTTTATCAATGTAGAAGCAACAGTCATTTTTCATACTTTGATCTGGCTTCCTTCAAATATCATCCAATTTAATATAAAACATGACCTTTAAATACGTTTTTAACAATCTATGAAATGTTTTTTTTTTTTTTTATTACACAGCAACTTGACAAATATATATATTTATATAGTTTTTGCCACATTGGCGGTGGATCAATAATCAACAAAATAGTAAAACAATCACTTAAACCAAAAATAATCAAACGTCACATACTCACACACACCAATACTATTGACACTAAAAGGACAGTCAAGTTGAACATCAACAATGATCATCCAGGTCTATATGTGATTGAAAGACTAATCAAATGTTTCGACAAATATGTGAAAAGGATGTGAATAAACAACCTCAAAAGATAAAACAGTACAACAAGATTATTATATATTTTTTTTTACCTTAAACGTAATCTATAAAAATCAAATAATTTATTAAGTCACACACACACAATACAATATAATGTCAAACAAAAAAAAGTTGTAAGGTTACAATTGTGAAAATGTATTGTTAAAACAAGAGGCCTCTCGGAACTTTAAAGACCCTCACTCCCTTCGGTCTCAACATAGACTTTTAATCTGAAGCCATTCTTGTGATTATTGTGATTTTGCTGTTCATTGTAAATGTCTGTTGGCTGATGTAGCTGAATTGTATCTATGATCATATATCCATTTTTTTTATATATGTTCTATTTATATCTGTAAATCGACCAATGATATCAAGCCACACCCAGCCATGATTACAGAGACAACTAGTGACCCGCAGTGTTTGTCATTATACCCTGATGAAGACAGCTTGTCTGTCCAAACGTTGGTTATTAAATTATTACATCTGAGCTCCTAGAGTGTGATGCTTTTCTTTTTCAAAAGCTACGACAGCAACATGCTTCCAGAAAGTTCTATGAATGAAAATATATAGATCTGAAGACTGAGGGCCGGTTTCCCCAGACACAGATTAAGCCTAGACATGGACTAAAAATAATTCTAAATGGAGATTCTTCTCTGCTTTTTTTTAGTCCAGGACTAGGCCAAACCCATGTCTGGGAATGGTACCCTGCTAGAGCTGGGTCCAGATTCTACTACCTTGGTCCAGATTCTGTCACGGTGAGTGAATGAGGACCCAAAAGCGAATTAACTTAACAGAGCTTCTTTAATAACCAAACATAGGTAGGTTCAGACAGACCGGCAGATTCCGACAGGACAGGACAAGGTTACAGCAAACATGACGATAGTCTGGTTCAGGCATGAAACACAACAAACAAGAATCTGACAAGGACAGGAACAAAAACAGAGAGAGATATAGGGACCTAATCAGAGGGAAAAAGGGAACAGGTGGGAAACGGGGTGAATGGGTAGTTAGGAGGAGACAAGGAACAGCTGGGGGAAAGCGGGGGAGAAAAGGTAACCTAATACGACCAGCAGAGGGAGACAGGGTGAAAGGAAAGGACAGAAAGACACAACATGACAAAACATGACAGTACCCCCCCACTCACCGAGCGCCTCCTGGCGCACTCGAGGAGGAAACCTGGCGGCAACGGAGGAAATCCTCGATCAGCGCACGGTCCAGCACGTCCCGAGAGGGAACCCAACTCCTCTCCTCAGGACCGTACCCCTCCCAATCTACGAGGTACTGGTGACCACGGCCCCGAGGACGCATGTCCAAAATCCTGCGGACCCTGTAGATGGGTGCGCCCTCGACAAGGATGGGGGGGGGGGGGGGAGACGAGCGGGGGCGCGAAGGACGGGCTTGATGCAGGAGACATGGAAGACCGGGTGGACGCGACGAAGGTATCGCGGAAGAAGAAGTCGAACTGCGACAGGATTAATGACCCGAGAAATACGGAACGGACCAATGAACCGCGGGGTCAACTTGCGAGAAGCCGTCTTAAGGGGAAGGTTCTGAGTGGAGAGCCAAACTCTCTGACCGCGACAATATCTAGGACTCTTAGTTCTACGCTTATTAGCAGCCCTCACAGTCTGCGTCCTATAACGGCAAAGTGCAGACCTGACCCTCTTCCAGGTGCGCTCGCAACGTTGGACAAAAGCCTGAGCGGAGGGGACGCTGGACTCGGCGAACTGAGATGAGAACAGCGGAGGCTGGTACCCGAGGCTACTCTGAAAAGGAGATAGCCCGGTCGCAGACGAAGGAAGCGAGTTGTGGGCGTATTCTGCCCAGGGGAGCTGTTCTGACCAAGACGCAGGGTTGCGAAAAGAAAGACTGCGTAAGATGCGACCAATAGTCTGATTGGCCCGTTCTGCTTGACCGTTAGACTGGGGGTGAAAGCCGGAAGAGAGACTAACGGAAGCCCCAATCAAACGGCAAAACTCCCTCCAAAATTGAGACGTGAATTGCGGACCTCTGTCCGAAACGACGTCTGACGGAAGGCCATGAATTCTGAAAACATTCTCGATGATGATTTGTGCCGTCTCTTTAGCAGAAGGAAGCTTAGCAAGGGGAATGAAATGAGCCGCCTTAGAGAACCTATCGACAACCGTAAGAATAACAGTCTTCCCCGCTGACGAAGGCAGTCCGGTGACAAAATCTAAGGCGATGTGAGACCACGGTCGAGAGGGAATGGGAAGCGGCCTGAGACGGCCGGCAGGAGGAGAGTTACCGGACTTAGTCTGCGCGCAGACCGAACAAGCAGCCACGAAACGACGCGTGTCATGCTCCCGGGTGGGCCACCAAAAACGCTGGCGAATGGAAGCAAGCGTACCCCGAACGCCAGGGTGGCCGGCTAACTTGGCAGAGTGAGCCCACTGAAGAACGGCCAGACGAGTAGGAACGGGAACGAAAAGAAGGTTCCTAGGACAAGCGCGCGGCGACGGAGTGTGAGTGAGCGCTTGCTTTACCTGCCTCTCAATTCCCCAGACAGTCAACCCGACAACACGCCCCTCAGGGAGAATCCCCTCGGGGTCAGTGGAGGCTACTGAAGAACTGAAGAGACGATAAGAAATCACGAACTCGAAACGAGCGAAAAACAGCGCCCAACGCGCCTGACGCGCATTAAGTCGTTTGGCAGAACGGATGTACTCAAGGTTCCTATGGTCAGTCCAAACGACAAAAGGAACGGTCGCGCCCTCCAACCACTGTCGCCATTCGCCTAGGGCTAACCGGATGGCGAGCAGTTCGCGGTTTCCCACATCATAGTTACGTTCCGACGGCGACAGGCGATGAGAAAAATACGCGCATGGGTGGACCTTGTCGTCAGAGAGGGAGCGCTGAGAAAGAATGGCTCCCACGCCCACCTCTGACGCGTCAACCTCGACAACGAACTGTCTAGAGACGTCAGATGTAACAAGGATAGGAGCGGATGTAAAACGATTCTTGAGGAGATCAAAAGCTCCCTGGGCGGAAACGGACCACTTAAAGCACGTCTTGACAGAAGTAAGGGCTGTGAGAGGAGCTGCCACCTGACCGAAATTACGGATGAAACGACGATAGAAGTTCGCGAAGCCGAGAAAGCGCTGCAGCTCGATGCGTGACTTAGGGGCGGGCCAATCAATGACAGCTTGGACCTTAGCGGGATCCATCTTAATGCCTTCAGCGGAAATAACAGAACCGAGAAATGTGACGGAGGAGGCATGAAAAGTGCACTTCTCAGCCTTCACAAAAAGACAATTCTCTAAAAGGCGCTGGAGGACACGTCGAACGTGCTGAACATGAATCTGGAGTGACGGTGAAAAAATCAGGATATCGTCAAGGTAAACGAAAACAAAGATGTTCAGCATGTCTCTCAGGACATCATTGACTAATGCCTGAAAGACAGCTGGAGCGTTAGCGAGGCCGAAAGAAAGAACCCGGTATTCAAAGTGCCCTAACGGAGTGTTAAACGCCGTCTTCCACTCGTCCCCCTCCCTGATGCGCACGAGATGGTAAGCGTTACGAAGGTCCAACTTAGTGAAAAACCTGGCTCCCTGCAGGATCTCGAAGGCTGAAGACATAAGAGGAAGCGGATAACGATTCTTCACTGTTATGTCATTCAGCCCTCGATAATCTATGCAGGGGCGCAGAGACCCGTCCTTCTTCTTGACAAAAAAAAACCCCGCTCCGGCGGGAGAGGAGGAGGGGACTATGGTACCGGCGTCAAGAGCTACAGACAAATAATCCTCGAGAGCCTTACGTTCGGGAGCCGACAGAGAGTATAGTCTACCCCGGGGGGGAGTGGTTCCCGGAAGGAGATCAATACTACAATCATACGACCGGTGTGGAGGAAGAGAGGTGGCCCTGGACCGACTGAACACCGTGCGCAGATCGTGATATTCCTCCGGCACCCCTGTCAAATCACCAGGCTCCTCCTGTGAAGAAGAGACAGAGGAAACAGGAGGGATAGCAGACATTAAACATTTCACATGACAAGAGACGTTCCAGGAGAGGATAGAATTACTAGACCAATTAATGGAAGGATTATGACAAACTAGCCAGGGATGGCCCAAAACAACAGGTGTAAAAGGTGAACGAAAAATTAAAAAAGAAATGGTTTCGCTATGATTACCAGAAACAGTGAGGGTTAAAGGTAGCGTCTCACGCTGAATCCTGGGGAGAGGACTACCATCCAGGGCGAACAAGGCCGTGGACTCCCTTAACTGTCTGAGAGGAATGTCATGTTCCCGAGCCCAGGTCTCGTCCATAAAACAGCCCTCCGCCCCAGAGTCTATTAAGGCACTGCAGGAAGCTGACGAACCGGTCCAGCGTAGATGGACCGACAAGGTAGTGCAGGATCTTGAAGGAGAGACAGGAGTAGTAGCGCTCACCAGTAGCCCTCCGCTTACTGATGAGCTCTGGCTTTTACTGGACATGAAGTGACAAAATGACCAGCAGAACCGCAATAGAGACAGAGGCGGTTGGTGATTCTCTGTTCCCTCTCCTTAGTCGAGATGCGGATACCTCCCAGCTGCATAGGCTCAGCTCCCGAGCCGGCAGAGGAAGATGGTAGTGATGCGGAGAGGGGGGCAACGGAGCGCGCGAGCTCCTTTCCACGAGCTCGGTGACGAAGATCAACCCGTCGCTCAATGCGAATAGCGAGTTCAATCAAGGAATCCACGCTGGAAGGAACCTCCCGGGAGAGAATCTCATCCTTTACCTCTGCGCGGAGACCCTCCAGAAGACGAGCGAGCAAGGCCGGCTCGTTCCAGCCACTGGAGGCAGCAAGAGTGCGAAACTCAATAGAGTAGTCAGTTATGGATCGATTGCCTTGACATAGGGAAGACAGGGCCCTGGAAGCCTCCTCCCCAAAAACAGATCGATCAAAAACCCGTATCATCTCCTCCTTAAAGTCCTGATACTGGTTAGTACACTCAGCCCTTGCCTCCCAGATTGCCGTGCCCCACTCACGAGCCCGTCCAGTAAGGAGAGATATGACGTAGGCGACACGAGCAGTGCTCCTGGCGTAAGTGTTGGGCTGGAGAGAAAACACAATATCACACTGGGTGAGGAACGAGCGGCATTCAGTGGGCTCCCCAGAGTAACACGGCGGGTTATTGATTCTGGGCTCCGGCGATTCGAAAGCCCTGGAAGTGACCGGTGGATCGAGGCGGAGATGGTGAACCTGTTCTGTGAGGTTGGAGACTTGGGTGGCCAGGGTCTCAACGGCATGTCGAGCAGCAGACAATTCCTGCTCGTGTCTGCCTAGCATCGCTCCCTGGATCTCGACGGCTGAGTGGAGAGGATCCGAAGTCGCTGGGTCCATTCTTGGTCGGATTCTTCTGTCACGGTGAGTGAATGAGGACCCAAAAGCGAATTAACTTAACAGAGCTTCTTTAATAACCAAACATAGGTAGGTTCAGACAGACCGGCAGATTCCGACAGGACAGGACAAGGTTACAGCAAACATGACGATAGTCTGGTTCAGGCATGAAACACAACAAACAAGAATCCGACAAGGACAGGAACAAAAACAGAGAGAGATATAGGGACCTAATCAGAGGGAAAAAGGGAACAGGTGGGAAACGGGGTGAATGGGTAGTTAGGAGGAGACAAGGAACAGCTGGGGGAAAGCGGGGGAGAAAAGGTAACCTAATACGACCAGCAGAGGGAGACAGGGTGAAAGGAAAGGACAGAAAGACACAACATGACAATACATGACAGATTCTACTACCTTAGTCCATATTCTACTACTTTGGTCCAGATTCTAGTACCTTGGTCCAGATTCTACTACCTTGGTCCAGATTCTACTACTCTGGTCCAGATTCTACTACCTTGGTCCAGACTCTACTACCTTGGTCCAGATTCTACTACCTTGGTCCTGATTCTACTACCTTGGTCCAGACTCTACTACCTTGGTCCTGATTCTACTTTTGTTAGAGGTGCTGCAGATGAAGTTGAGCTCTTCTGTGTCAGGCAGACTGACCCACTGGTGTCCTCCATCTTTCTCTACCGCCCCGGTACTCCTCACTCCGGTTCTCCCACAGTCCTTCATGACGGTCCCGTTTCCCGAAGCCCAGTTGTTGTAGCAGGTGGACTCTCCACTGACCCAGAACCAGAGGTTCAAAGTGCAGGTGAAGCGCAAGCCCAGCCACACATGAGGAGTGGAGGCTCTCTTGGCCTGGGCCTCCACCCATCTCTGGACCTCGTCAGAGTGGACAGAGACCAGGTCGTTGTGTTGCTCTCTGCAGTAGGCCAGGGCGTCTTTCCACGTCTTATTCTGATGGATCAAGATCACCTTATCTGAGGAAAAAAAAACGAGTTTGTGATATTATAACACAGCCTTTTTCAAACCTCTCCTCGGGTACCCCAGCCATACCATGCATTTGATTTATTCTAGATCGAGCACACCTGATTCAACTTGTCAACTAATCATCAAGCCCTTAAATCAGGTGAATCACGTGAATCAGGTGAATCAGGTAAATCAGGTGAATCAGGTGAATCAGGTAAATCAGGTGAATCAGGTGAATCAGGTAAATCAGGTGAATCAGGTAAATCAGGTAAATCAGGTGAATCAGGTGAATCAGGTAAATCAGGTGAATCAGGTGAATCAGGTAAATCAGGTGAATCAGGTGAATCAGGTAAATCAGGTAAATCAGGTGAATCAGGTGAATCAGGTGAACTAGTTAAGGGTTAAAACAAAATAGTTTAAATGTCTAGGGGTCCCAGAGGAGAGGTGTGTAAAATCTTGTTATAACCAACATTCAGTGGTGTAGCTGTAGTTTACTCCATGCTATAACTCAGCAACATTAGATATGCCATAAACAGAGGAGGGGGTCACTCACTGTAGTAGCAGAAGAAAGGTTGTTTTTCATCACACTTCTGAAAACCCCAACGCCCGGAATAGTTCATAAATGTCACAGCACAGGTCTGATTCCCTCCGGTGTTATCGTGTTGTCTCTCATGCCAGTTTCTGAATGAGCAGTTACTCTGGTCCGACCACTTCCAGAAGCCTCTGAACAGGCCAATCCACACACTATCACCACTAGCCAGTCTAAATATCTCCTCGTTCTCAGTCTGGTTCCTCACACTGGCCAGGTCTGTGTGATTCTCCCTACAGTACATCTGAGCATCTCTCCAAGTCATCTGAGTATTATAAATAAAATTGAATTTCGTACCAGAACTGTTCAGTCTGTCATAGCAGATAAATGCATGTGAATTGTTGCAATTAGATGTATTCCATTGGCCACCGTTGCTCATCATCACACAGTCCTCGTTCCCTTCCCTGTTATTTGGTTCGTCTTGGCGCCAGTTGAAATATCCCTCACTGCAATCATCGTCTGACCACTGCCACTCTCCCTTCCAGTCTCCCTTCTTTA
Source organism: Oncorhynchus mykiss (assembly GCF_013265735.2). Classification (NCBI taxonomy): domain Eukaryota; kingdom Metazoa; phylum Chordata; class Actinopteri; order Salmoniformes; family Salmonidae; genus Oncorhynchus; species Oncorhynchus mykiss. Next base: position 34,937,580 of record NC_048592.1, on the reverse strand, counting down.
ACCCTATCCAGGCTGCTTCAGTATAATTACTGTGTACAGCTTTCATCTGTCTGTCCAAGTCCTCCACGTTGTCTATGGTGGCCAGGTCCGTGTACCGCTGTCTGCAGTAACTCTGTGCTTCAGTCCAGGTCTTATTTTGGTTCACAAACTGATACTCGTCATGAGAGAGGCATGTTGCAGATGAACAGTGTCCCGCTAGACTGCCATATACCTCCACCTCACACAGAGTGAGAATTTGGTCATTGCCACGGATGATCACACTGACATAGTGTCCCTCCATCTCTTTACACTGGAAGGTCTGGTTCTGTCCTGCTGAGATGCTGGAGATGTCTGCACATATGGGGTTGTTGTTGCCGTTGTTCTTCAGTGAATTACCAATACGAATCTCTGCACCATTGAGCCTCTCAGGATTGCTGTTTCTGTTGGTGATTACAACAGTAGTCACTTTGTACACATCCAGCAGGTTCACTCTCCACCAGGGGTTGGTCTCCTTCATTGTGTGGGTGCAGGATCCATTGTCGGCGTTTGGGTCTTTGTTCCCGTCAATGGCATTAGAAGCTTTCACATGATTAACATTAGTATTAGGAGCAGAGTACAGTGATGACTGAGTGGCCACTCCTTGTAACGCAACGTTTACTGTTGAGGTGCTGCTCATCTGGGCTAATAACGCAACTCCCATTAAAGAGCAGAGAGATAGACTCCACTGCATGGTTAGTGGTGGAGGCTTCATTCAATCATCTGTCTTCTGTCCTCTGTTCGATTTGAAGTTCTCTCTGTGTCTCTCTCACTCGTTCTGTACATCCGTCACCTTTACTTGCCGATATATCATCCTTTTGTACACAATGAAACTCTTTCATGATTCATATCCTGGGACATGTACAGCCTGCTGTACCTAGCCAGACCTGTATCTATGCTATGCAAAGCAGTGTTTTGTAGTTTGAGTACATGCTGTTTTTTTTTGGTTTTCCACGCCGTTGGTTGCTCCATGCAAATAATGGATATTTTAGGTTTTGTTTGTGGTAACAGGGTGAGAGTGTGCGTCCCTCTCCTATTCAAATAGATTTATACTCTTCCTCTTTCAAATCATTTAACCAATGACTGATACTCAGTAACCAAAACTCATTGAGTCAGGGAGAACAGCAGAATAGAAAGACACTTTGTAAAGAAAGATAAATCCATAAGCTAAAAAAAAATGAAAAAAAGGGATCAAGTCCAATCTTATGTCTTCGTAGTGAGGGTGGTAGCTCTTCGTCCCTGAGCTTCCTGGCTACTCATGTCAGATAGTGAAGATCTTGTGTAGTGGATGTGAAACTCATCCGTAGAATGTTGACTGGAGTACATCTGTCACATCACCTAACCGGAGATTTAGAAGCCAACTGTTGCTCCCAGAGTCTCTTTCTCTGTTGGCTAAGACAGTTGGCGTTGAGTGGCGTCTTGTTGTGCAGAAGGTTGTGAGTTCCAGCCACAGCTCGTGGCAGAATATAATGTACTCTGTTACACTTAGATAATAGTGTCCTGAATAAAACCTGTTGGTCTTTATCGGCAGGTTCACTCTGGCTCCTCAGTGGCACCCTGACTGGATGCTCATGTTGGTCTTCACTCACACACAGCTCACCGTGACTGTGTCTTTGGGGCTGCTGTTTGTACCAAAGGTAACCCTGCTCTCTCTCCTGTCACATTTCCCTGAATACATAACCAGTACATTAAACAGCTTCGATAGTGGTATCGTACTGTAATTTAAATGCACTTCTGGGTATTTCGTCTCTTCAGTCCCGTGGGGAACTTTTAAAAACTTTCGCTGAGTGGGGAATAAACCGTTCATTTCTAAAGTCTTAATTAGAATCCTCAGAAGTAGAAAACAATGGGATCAATCTTGTCTGTGGGCGACATGTCTCTCCAAGACACACACACTGTGCGAAAGTGCACCAGAACATTTGAAATAATATCACTCTGTCTGTTTTTTCCCCCTCTCGTTAGTGTCTGTCCACAGTGACCCAGGCGAGTGATGACATTGCCACTGAAACCTATGAAGAGGAGCTGGACATGGGCCGGTCCGGGTCCTACCTCAACAGCAGCATCACCTCAGCCTGGAGCGAACACAGCCTGGACCCCGAAGACATACGGGTGAGCAGGGTCCCTCCCTTTTTTACCCTCTGTTCTGTAAACTTCATTTGTTCTGGTTTTCAAGTTCTCAAGTTTTAATGTCATGGGTGAAAGACTCCCTTAGTGAATGGAGAATGGCAAATGGAGAATGGTGAATGCAGAATCCATCGAGTTGGATAGCCGTGTTTCATAAAAGCAGAGAATATTGCAGTTTTGAGAGTCCCGTTGGTAGCAAATCCGCAATCGGATGTCATCCATCTTATTATCAAGTGATTGGCCAGTAGAACGGAGGGTGGAGAGGTGGCCGGTTCTCCCTTCCCTTTAATCTCGCCAGTTTCCCCCCTCTCTTGCCTCTGTAACGTCGGCGTTTCCTCTTGGGTAGCCTGGAAATTGGGTCACAGAAAGGTCACAGAAAGGTCACAGAAAGGTTACAGAAAGGTTACAGAAACGTTACAGAGCAGATGAGGGGAAGTTAAAGCCTGAATTGAGGTAATTAACTGCCGATCTGATGTTTATGTCATGTTGTGTCTTGTCTCTGTCCTTTCCCTTCACCCTGTCTCCCTCTGCTGGTCGTTGTTAGGTTACCTTTTCTCCCCCGCTTTCTCCCAGCTGTTCCTTGTCTCCTCTAACTACCCATTCACCCCGTTCCCCACCTGTTCCCTTTTTCCCTCTGATTAGGTCCCTATATCTCTCTCTGTTTCTGTTCCTGTCCTTGTCGGATTCTTGTTTGTGTTTCATGCCTGAGCCAGACTATCGTCATGTTTGCTGTAACCTTGTCCTGTCCTGTCGGAATCTGCCGGTCTATCTGAGCCTACCTATGTTTGGTTATTAAAGAAGCTCTGTTTAAGTTAGTTCGCTTTTGGGTCCTCATTCACTCACCATAACAGAAGAATCCGACCAAGAATGGACCCAGCGACTTCGGATCCTCTCCACTCAGCCGTCGGGATCCAGGGAGCGATGCTAGGCAGACACGAGCAGGAAGTGTCTGCTGCTCGACATGCCGTTGAGACCCTGGCCACCCAAGTCTCCAACCTCACAGAACAGGTTCACCATCTCCGCCTCGATCCACCGGCCACTTCCAGGGCTTTCGAATCTCCGGAGCCCAGAATCAATAACCCGCCGTGTTACTCTGGGGAGCCCACTGAATGCCGCTCGTTCCTCACCCAGTGTGATATTGTGTTTTCTCTCCAGCCCAACACTTACTCCAGGAGCACTGCTCGTGTCGCCTACGTCATATCTCTCCTTATTGGACGGGCTCGTGAGTGGGGCACGGCAATCTGGGAGGCAAGGGCTGAGTGTACTAACCAGTATCAGGACTTTAAGGAGGAGATGATACGGGTTTTTGATCGATCTGTTTTTGGGGAGGAGGCTTCCAGGGCCCTGTCTTCCCTATGTCAAGGTAATCGATCCATAACAGACTACTCTATTGAGTTTCGCACTCTTGCTGCCTCCAGTGGCTGGAACGAGCCGGCTTTGCTCGCTCGTTTTCTGGAGGGTCTCCGCGCAGAGGTAAAGGATGAGATTCTCTCCCGGGAGGTCCCTTCCAGCGTGGATTCCCTGATTGAACTCGCTATTCGCATTGAGCGACGGGTTGATCTGCGTCACCGAGCTCGTGGAAAGGAGCTCGCGTTCTCCGTTGCCCCCCTCTCCGCATCACTACCATCTTCCTCTGCCGGCTCGGGAGCTGAGCCTATGCAGCTGGGAGGTATCCGCATCTCGACTAAGGAGAGGGAACGGAGAATCACCAACCGCCTCTGTCTCTATTGCGGTTCTGCTGGTCATTTTGTCACTTCATGTCCAGTAAAAGCCAGAGCTCATCAGTAAGCGGAGGGCTACTGGTGAGCGCTACTACTCCTGTCTCTCCTTCAAGATCCTGCACTACCTTGTCGGTCCATCTACGCTGGACCGGTTCGTCAGCTTCCTGCAGTGCCTTAATAGACTCTGGGGCGGAGGGCTGTTTTATGGACGAGACCTGGGCTCGGGAACATGACATTCCTCTCAGACAGTTAAGGGAGTCCACGGCCTTGTTCGCCCTGGATGGTAGTCCTCTCCCCAGGATTCAGCGTGAGACGCTACCTTTAACCCTCACTGTTTCTGGTAATCATAGCGAAACCATTTCTTTTTTGATTTTTCGTTCACCTTTTACACCTGTTGTTTTGGGCCATCCCTGGCTAGTTTGTCATAATCCTTCCATTAATTGGTCTAGTAATTCTATCCTCTCCTGGAACGTCTCTTGTCATGTGAAATGTTTAATGTCTGCTATCCCTCCTGTTTCCTCTGTCTCTTCTTCACAGGAGGAGCCTGGTGATTTGACAGGGGTGCCGGAGGAATATCACGATCTGCGCACGGTGTTCAGTCGGTCCAGGGCCACCTCTCTTCCTCCACACCGGTCGTATGATTGTAGTATTGATCTCCTTCCGGGAACCACTCCCCCCCGGGGTAGACTATACTCTCTGTCGGCTCCCGAACGTAAGGCTCTCGAGGATTATTTGTCTGTAGCTCTTGACGCCGGTACCATAGTCCCCTCCTCCTCTCCCGCCGGAGCGGGGTTTTTTTTTGTCAAGAAGAAGGACGGGTCTCTGCGCCCCTGCATAGATTATCGAGGGCTGAATGACATAACAGTTAAGAATCGTTATCCGCTTCCTCTTATGTCTTCAGCCTTCGAGATCCTGCAGGGAGCCAGGTTTTTCACTAAGTTGGACCTTCGTAACGCTTACCATCTTGTGCGCATCAGGGAGGGGGACGAGTGGAAGACGGCGTTTAACACTCCGTTAGGGCACTTTGAATACCGGGTCCTTCCTTTCGGCCTCGCTAACGCTCCAGCTGTCTTTCAGGCATTAGTCAATGATGTCCTGAGAGACATGCTGAACATCTTTGTTTTCGTTTACCTTGACGATATCCTGATTTTTTCACCGTCACTCCAGATTCATGTTCAGCACGTTCGACGTGTCCTCCAGCGCCTTTTAGAGAATTGTCTTTTTGTGAAGGCTGAGAAGTGCACTTTTCATGCCTCCTCCGTCACATTTCTCGGTTCTGTTATTTCCGCTGAAGGCATTAAGATGGATCCCGCTAAGGTCCAAGCTGTCATTGATTGGCCCGTCCCTAAGTCACGCGTCGAGCTGCAGCGCTTTCTCGGCTTCGCGAACTTCTATCGTCGTTTCATCCGTAATTTCGGTCAGGTGGCAGCTCCTCTCACAGCCCTTACTTCTGTCAAGACGTGCTTTAAGTGGTCCGTTTCCGCCCAGGGAGCTTTTGATCTCCTCAAGAATCGTTTTACATCCGCTCCTATCCTTGTTACACCTGACGTCTCTAGACAGTTCGTTGTCGAGGTTGACGCGTCAGAGGTGGGCGTGGGAGCCATTCTTTCTCAGCGCTCCCTCTCTGACGACAAGGTCCACCCATGCGCGTATTTTTCTCATCGCCTGTCGCCGTCGGAACGTAACTATGATGTGGGTAACCGCGAACTGCTCGCCATCCGGTTAGCCCTAGGCGAATGGCGACAGTGGTTGGAGGGGGCGACCGTTCCTTTTGTCGTTTGGACTGACCATAGGAACCTTGAGTACATCCGTTCTGCCAAACGACTTAATGCGCGTCAGGCGCGTTGGGCGCTGTTTTTCGCTCGTTTCGAGTTTGTGATTTCTTATCGTCCGGGCTCTAAGAACACCAAGCCTGATGCTTTGTCTCGTCTCTTCAGTTCTTCAGTAGCCTCCACTGACCCCGAGGGGATTCTCCCTGAGGGGCGTGTTGTCGGGTTGACTGTCTGGGGAATTGAGAGGCAGGTAAAACAAGCGCTCACTCACACTCCGTCGCCGCGCGCTTGTCCTAGGAACCTTCTTTTCGTTCCCGTTCCTACTCGTCTGGCCGTTCTTCAGTGGGCTCACTCTGCCAAGTTAGCCGGCCACCCTGGCGTTCGGGGTACGCTTGCTTCCATTCGCCAGCGTTTTTGGTGGCCCACCCGGGAGCATGACACGCGTCGTTTCGTGGCTGCTTGTTCGGTCTGCGCGCAGACTAAGTCCGGTAACTCTCCTCCTGCCGGCCGTCTCAGGCCGCTTCCTATTCCCTCTCGACCGTGGTCTCACATCGCCTTAGATTTTGTCACCGGACTGCCTTCGTCAGCGGGGAAGACTGTTATTCTTACGGTTGTCGATAGGTTCTCTAAGGCGGCTCATTTCATTCCCCTTGCTAAGCTTCCTTCTGCTAAAGAGACGGCACAAATCATCATCGAGAATGTTTTCAGAATTCATGGCCTTCCGTCAGACGTCGTTTCGGACAGAGGTCCGCAATTCACGTCTCAATTTTGGAGGGAGTTTTGCCGTTTGATTGGGGCTTCCGTCAGTCTCTCTTCCGGCTTTCACCCCCAGTCTAACGGTCAAGCAGAACGGGCCAATCAGACTATTGGTCGCATCTTACGCAGTCTTTCTTTTCGCAACCCTGCGTCTTGGTCAGAACAGCTCCCCTGGGCAGAATACGCCCACAACTCGCTTCCTTCGTCTGCGACCGGGCTATCTCCTTTTCAGAGTAGCCTCGGGTACCAGCCTCCGCTGTTCTCATCTCAGTTCGCCGAGTCCAGCGTCCCCTCCGCTCAGGCTTTTGTCCAACGTTGCGAGCGCACCTGGAAGAGGGTCAGGTCTGCACTTTGCCGTTATAGGGCGCAGACTGTGAGGGCTGCTAATAAGCGTAGAACTAAGAGTCCTAGATATTGTCGCGGTCAGAGAGTTTGGCTCTCCACTCAGAACCTTCCCCTTAAGACGGCTTCTCGCAAGTTGACCCCGCGGTTCATTGGTCCGTTCCGTATTTCTCGGGTCATTAATCCTGTCGCAGTTCGACTTCTTCTTCCGCGATACCTTCGTCGCGTCCACCCGGTCTTCCATGTCTCCTGTATTAAGCCCGTTCTTCGCGCCCCCGCTCGTCTTCCCCCCCCCCCCCCCCATCCTTGTCGAGGGCGCACCCATCTACAGGGTCCGCAGGATTTTGGACATGCGTCCTCGAGGCCGTGGTCACCAGTACCTTGTCGATTGGGAGGGGTACGGTCCTGAGGAGAGGAGTTGGGTTCCCTCTCGGGACGTGCTGGACCGTGCGCTGATCGAGGATTTCCTCCGTTGCCGCCAGGTTTCCTCCTCGAGTGCGCCAGGAGGCGCTCGGTGAGTGGGGGGGTACTGTCATGTTGTGTCTTGTCTCTGTCCTTTCCCTTCACCCTGTCTCCCTCTGCTGGTCGTTGTTAGGTTACCTTTTCTCCCCCGCTTTCTCCCAGCTGTTCCTTGTCTCCTCTAACTACCCATTCACCCCGTTCCCCACCTGTTCCCTTTTTCCCTCTGATTAGGTCCCTATATCTCTCTCTGTTTCTGTTCCTGTCCTTGTCGGATTCTTGTTTGTGTTTCATGCCTGAGCCAGACTATCGTCATGTTTGCTGTAACCTTGTCCTGTCCTGTCGGAATCTGCCGGTCTATCTGAGCCTACCTATGTTTGGTTATTAAAGAAGCTCTGTTTAAGTTAGTTCGCTTTTGGGTCCTCATTCACTCACCATAACAGTTTAAAAGTTATTGTCGGTTTTAAGAAATGATAGCGGATACTTTTAGAGAAAATAAAGTAAAAATAAACAACAAAATAATCACAAAATAGCAAAGTTTGGTCGGAGCTTACAAACCTGCAGCCATCCAGTATGGCGCCAAGATTTTCACATCTTTACAGTGTAGAGACTGTTTAGATTTAGCACCCATTTGCTGTTTTGTTTGGGAACATTCAGAATTGTAATAATTAGTCATTCAAATGTAATTTGTATAACGCTTTTCATTACAAAGAAATATGGGCGATGGTGTCCGATTTGGTTTTGATGTATACTTGAGTGTCAGCAAAGCAGTGAAAGTTGATGATTTAATGTCTGAGGAGTTAGGTGAGTGGGAGCGTGTAGATTAAAGCAGGATTGGCCCCAACACTGAACCCTGTGGGAAGTCGCTACCTTGTGGCAACATTCTGGTCTGTCAAGGAAATGGACCATGGTTAGTTTGGTTTGTGTCTGTGATGTGTCTGTGATGTCAATTTATGTCTCTAGAGCAACAACAAAATATTTGCATTGATCAAGCATTGTTTTCTCATCCACTTCCTTCCTTCCTTCCTTCCTTCTCTCTCTCTCTCTCTCTCTCTCTCTCTATCCCAACCCATCCTCTGTGTCATCATTGTAGGACGAGCTCAAGAAGCTTTACGCCCAACTGGAAGTCTACAAGCGCAAGAAGATGCTGGCCAACAACCCACACCTGCAGAAGAAGCGCAGCTCCAAGAAGGGCCTGGGCCGCTCTCTCATGAGGCGCCTCACTGAGATCCCGGAGACCTTGCACCGACATGGCAGCTATGGCAGCCGTGAGGAACGTGACGGTAGCGAGCACGGGAGCAACCGCAGCACCCTTCGACGGAATCCCTTCGACTCGTCCCATTCAGGTCACAAGTCCAGGGAAGACTCTTTGAAGAACAAAGTTCTGGGCCTGAATAAGTCACACAGCTACGACCACGTTTGTGACCAAGCTAAGGAAACTACCGGCGGAGAAGGCTTGGGTGGGGACAAAATGGCCACCGGCGATGGTTCCTTGCTGGGATCTCTCATTAGGAGGCAGGTTAAGAAGTCACCGGAGCCTGCCCCAAAGGTGGAACCGGCCGAGTCAGTGCCCTTGGTCTGCAAGTCGGCCAGCGCGCACAACTTCACAGCGGACAAAAAGCCCATTCAGCTGAGGACGTCCATCATGCAGAAGTCACTGAGTGTCATCACCAGTGCCAAAGAGAAGATGCCCGGGCTCACCAGCAAGACCCATAGCGCAGAGGATGCCAGCAAGAAGGGACTCAAGGGTCGCGATGGGAGGATGCTGTCTGAGGTGGACGAGATGGAGTGTTATCCTAAGATGATCATCAGCCAGTCGGTAGAGTACTCCAGGACACCCATGGCCAAGATGGGCATCATGAAGCAGCAGGTGAGTGGCAGCCAGCCGTCCATCAATACAGAGCCGGGGAGAAACCTGTATGACCTCTCCGAGGTGTGCTCTTGGGATGTGGAGGACCCCCCAACCCCGTCGGATGGAAGGTCCCAGAAGCATGTGTCCATTGCTCCGGGAGAGACTACCACGGTCCACAGGGGTGATGGTGGTGGTGGCACGGGTACCACCAAGGGCAGTCGCTCCCAACAGAAGCAGCAGAGAACCGCAGGGCAATCGCCTGCAGGCCGACAGCGCTCCAAAGACAAGGGGTGTGAACGAGACGAGGCCAAAGAAACAAGGAAGCCCAGGTCTCCCAGATCTCCACTCCTGCTCAAACCGGAGGTGTGCCCCTGGGCCTTTGAGGTGCAGCCAATGTTGGGAGGCGATTCAGACTCCATCTCTCCAGAGAGGATCAGACGTAAGAGGAGCGTCACACCAACTGATGGGAAGCCCAAGATCCTCCACTCAGACTACTCCAAATCCACAGGGAGTCTGCTGCAGCCGCCCACCCTGATGTTGGACATCTGTCCCTGGGACTACAATGAAGCCCCAGCCTCGCCTTCCCCCAGCCAGGAGAAGACCTGCTCCAGTCCCACGGCTCACTCCAAGCGGAAACGAAAAGGTTCGTGCTCCTCCAAAGAAAGGGGAGAGAGGGGTGAGAGAGAGAAAGGAGGGAGGGACAAGGAGGAGGAGAAGCAGCACAGGTCAAAGAACAAGGAGAGCTCCTCCAGCAGGCCCTCGGAAAGACCACGTGTCAGCCAATCATCAGAGGGTGTTCCGGTCACCGTGCCAACATCTGGGAGACGGAGGAGCTCAACGAGAAACCCGGAGGCGTCGGAGAACAAGAGGGTAGAGGTGTGCCCGTGGGAGGTAGAAGACGCGCATGCCAGCGTAGCACAGACAAAGCCTTCTCCAGCGAAAGAGAACTCTTTGAGTTCTCATAACAAACAACCCGTTAGCACTGCTAAAAGGGTTGACGTTTGCCCCTGGGATTTTGAAGACAATGGGTCAGAGAAAAGTGCATGATAATCAAAATGATAGACAATGTGTTTTGTATTCACGACACAAATGCCTTGCAAACTGGGTTTTAAAGATAAGGGTGGGAAAAACAGTTGTACTGTGGTTATGACTAAATCATTTTGTGAAGTAAAACATGCAATACGGTCTGTTAGAGCATTCCCAACAAAAGTATTTGTTCGAATACAAAGTCCTGTTGTTAGTTGTGCAGCTTAAAGTCACTATCCGCAATGTAGAGAAATGTTTAGTCAGCACTATTTGCTTGTACATTTGCTCAGTTTGCAGTTTTGAGCCATTTGTCACACTCTTTAATACATGAAACACGTCCTTACTACCTGTGAGGGAATTTACACTGAATGAATTACAGACAACAATCTGATTTTAGACAGGTTTGTACAAGAACGTGGGACTGATTTAACCAGTCCATTTTTGTAAACAACTAATTGATGATGTTGCCACATGTTCCATTATACTGGACTGGAGTTCTCTTTTGTCTGTTTCCTGCACCTGGGTCATTCCAATATTCTAGACTGGAGTTCTCTTTTGTCTGTTTCCTGCACCTGGGTCATTCCAATATTCTAGACTGGAGTTCTCTTTTGTCTGTTTCCTGCACCTGGGTCATTCCAATATTCTAGACTGGAGTTCTCTTTTGTCTGTTTCCTGCACCTGGGTCATTCCAATATTCTAGACTGGAGTTCTCTTTTGTCTGTTTCCTGCACCTGGGTCATTCTTGTCAAGTAGTGGGCCAAGTATGAATTCAGAGTGTTGGTCATCGGGAAGTGTATAATATAACTTCCATATGAAGCACAGTGCACAGATAAGTATACTGTTAATTCTGGGGCCTTATAGATTATACAATTTGAAGTGTTGAGTAGGAGAAATAGCTACATTGGTGCACCATACATAGTTACCACTTGCGTAGCAACACGAGGATGCATCCCCTTAAGGAAGTGTATCTATTTGGTCTCCTTCCAGTCAAACATGCGTTGTGTTCGTACAAAAAAACAAACTAAAGTTTATCTTTGATGCATACATTTTGTAAAACTGCTATAGAATGTGACAGAGCACTTCCAGAAATTGCTTTGTTGTCAATTCATCAATTTACATCCAAAATGCTACAGCATTTGGTAATGGACATTTTTTGCAACAGAAACAAACATTTCTTATTGGACAAGTTCAACTTAGTCCATCCCCTGTTTCAGTCTGTTTTTCTCCAATTGGCTTCCTAGTGAGTAAAACCCAGCTAATCCGTAACACAGTTCTTCTCAGTGGTGGAAAAAGTACCCAATTGTCATAATTGAGTAAATGTAAAGATACCTTATTGGAAAATGACTCGTGTAAAAGTGAAAGTCACCCAGTAAAACACTACTTGAGTAAAAGTCTAAAAGTATTTGGTTTTAAATATACTTAAGTATCAAAAGTAAAAAATATAAATAATTTCAAATTGCTTATATTAAGCAAGCCAAACGACACAATATCTTGTTTTTATTTATTTACGGATAGCCAGGAGAACACTCCGACACTCAGACATAATTTACAAATGAAACATTTATGTTTAGTGAGTCCACCAGATCAGAGGAAGTAGGGATGACCAGGGAGATTTTCTTGATAAGTGTGTGATTGGACCATTTTCCTGTTCCTGCTAAGTATTCAAATGTAACAAGTATTTGTGGGGTTTCTGGATAAATGTATGGAGTAAAAAAAGTAAATTATTGTCTTTAGGAATATAGTGAAGTAAAAGTACAAATTGTCAAAAACATAAATAGTAAAGTATAGATATCCCCCCAAAAAATGACTTAAGTAGTACTTTATGAAGTATTTGTACTTTAAGTACTTCACACCACTGATTCCGCTGTATCCATTAATGCTACAGTGACTTCTGCATGACAGTAAACATATTGGCCCAACGTCTCACTGCTCTTAGCAAACTCTGCTCCGTTATAACCTGTTTGTTGAGTGAACTTGTACCACCGTCGTCTTATCACTATAATGCTTGGTAACACTGCTGTTGCATCCCACATAGGAATATTTATATTGTACATTTATATTGTGTTCTGTTGTAATCGCATGTACATAACTCCCCCCCTTAAACCTGCAATAAATATTTATAATAAAACTCAATGTCTTTTTCTGTTGTTATTTGATGGGTAGTGTCGAACAGAGCTGACCAAACCCTGTTCTAGGAGAGAAAACCTACTGTTTCACAACACAGAACAACACTACACCCTGGTGGTGATGAGCATACATAACCAAACTGTTGACAATAACCAATGTACACTGAGAGTACAAAACATTAGGAACACCTGCTCTTTTCACCTGATGAAAAGCTATGATACCTTATTGATGTCACTTCAATCAGTGTAGATGAAGGTGAGGAGACCATTTAAAAAAAAAATAATAATAATAAAAAAATTAAGCCTTGAGACAATTGAGACATGGATTGTGGATGTGTACCATTCAGAGGGTGAATGGGCAAGACAAAAGGTTTAAGTGCCTTTGAACAGGGTATGGTAGTAGGTGCCAGGCGCACCGGTTTGTGTCAAGAACCGCAACGCTGCTGGGTTTCCTGTGTGTATCAGTAATGGTCCACCACACAAATTATATGCAGCCAAACTTGACAAAACTGTGGGAAGCATTGGAGTCAACATGGGCCAACATCCCTGTGGAATGCTTTCGACACCTTGTAGTCCCATACCCCAACGAGTTGAGGCTGTTCTGAGGACAAACGGGGGTGCATATCAATAATTAGGAATGTATTCTTAAGGTTTTGTACACTCAGTGTATACCTATTTTGTGCAGGGCCTGTATTTCAAACCCAAGTCATTTCAAAGTCTCTGAAAGTGATTGTGTTGTTGTTTGAAGTTAGTTTGAGATGATTTGGGAAATGGAATCTGAAGGATGGTACTTTGGGGAACATTGACTTTTGGTTATAAAATGCTCATATTTTTGGCAGTGACAAAGTAAACAAGACTACAGGGTGGATATCAATCTCTCCTTGACGATAGACTGCTATCAATAAGGAAACAAATGTGTTAATTTGTCATTTGTTTGAATGAGCCCCCTTTAAGGGGCTCATACATGCTCATGACAAGTCTTATAATGGTACTTTCTCACAATCCATAAATTATTGTACAGATTACAATTTTATTAGATGTCTAATATCAAACTAATGAAGTCCCAACATAATAAATTATACTTGAGCCTAACAGATGGCTAACTTGTAAAAACCCTTACATTTTTAGACATTTAATCCAGCGCATTGAATTATTAAATATTGAATATACTATTGAATATACTGAACATATATTGAATATGTGTTGATATTATAATATAATAAAAAATACTGTATTTCAGAGAATGACATGCATCTGGTCAGTACTAGTTCAAAGCTGATTACAGAGAGAGACTGTGGGCTGTAGTGCAGGGTCAAAGATGATTACAGAGAGAGACTGTAGTTACTTTGTGTTCTGACAATAAACACCAGAGGCTTTGTCTTTTCTACTTGTGTGTAAATGATGGTGGTTATGCTTATTTGTTTATTAGAAGTTAGTCCATTTTATTACATAATCTACACCGTAACATATATATATATTTTATTAATAGAGTAATTTAGGGTATTATCAACAGTAAAATACTTTGACACATTTTACTCCAGCATGCTGTAAATTATGGTGCATTGTGGGAAAATGTTGTGGGCGGGGAAATACTTGCTGTATTTTGAATGGTGCTGTAATTCAACCACACCTAATACAAGTAGCATACCGTATCTTTGGAGAGCCTTTTGATCACTAGCGGGCGCAAGGTATTTTGAAGCGTGATTTGTAAGAAGCTATATTTGTTGAACCTGTGAGTGAGAATGCTGTACAAATGTATATTTTATGTGATTACAGTGCCCCCATCAATAGAAAATGTATAGGGGACAGATTGAAGTGGCTGCCAGTCTTGAACCTTAAATGGTTGAGCATTTTGTCATGTCTTTTTGGTGTTTTGCCCTGTGGTCGTTGCCAGTTTGGAAGCCTTTGTTAAAGACCTTTAAAAGTGCCTCCAAATATTAATTCATATGCTGTAAACACTCTACTTGGCAAACCAACCTGCTTGCACCAATCCCTTGTCAATACAGTAAAATACTGTGGAATACAAACCCCTCTCATCAATGAATTTCATTGATTCATTCTGATTACAGTAGTGTTTACTCTTTTTTTTACAGTAAAATACAGTCAATTTTAGGGGTTTTGTAGTGTGTGTCATTATACAGTACTTGCTTTGATACCATATGTGTACTGTAATATGAAATACTAAATTTGACTGCCTGAAAACTACTGTAAACTCCTGTCATATTCATACACTGTAACCCTTTCTTTTTTTTGTAATAAAAATCTTACATTTTATCTCCAGAACAGAAATACATGTATTGTATAACGATTGCTGATAAGGTTTCGTCTCACCTTGACAGATGTGAATTCTTTGTTATATTATGCATGATTTCAATGTGTACTGAACAAAAATATAAACGCAACATGCAACAATTTCTAAATATTTACTGTTACAATTAAAACAAGGAAATCAGTCAATTTAAATTAATTAATTAGGCCCTAATCTATGGACTGGGCAGGGGTGCAGCCATGTGTGGGCTTGGGAGGGCATAGGCCCACCCACTGGGGAGCCAGGTCCCAGCCAATCACAATTCGTGTTTCCCCACAAAAGGACTTTACTACCCCCTCCCCTCCTCAGATGATCCCGCAGGTGAAGAAGCCGGATGTGGGGGTCCCGGGCTGGTGTGGTTACACGTGGTCTGTGGTTGTGAGACTGGTTGGAGACGTACTGACAAATTATCTTAAACTACGTTGGTGTTAAAGAAATGAACATTTAATTATCAGGCAACAGCTCTAGTGGACATTCCTAAAGTCAGCATACCAATTGCACGCTCCCTCAAAACTTGAGACATCTACGACATTGTGTTGTTTGACAAAACTGCACATTTTTAAAATGGCCTTTTATTTTCCCCAAGCACAAGGTGCACCTGTGTAATGATTATGCTGTTTAATCAGCTTGTTGATATCAACTTGATATGCCACACCTGTAAAGTGGATGGATTATCTTGGCAAAGGAGAAATAAGAGGGGTATAAACAAATGTGTGCACAACATCTGAGAGAAATTTTCTCGTGCATATGGAACATTTGGGATTATTCATTTCAGCTCATGAAACATTCCAAATAATGCCATAGTCTGAAGATAGATTATATAGATTCTAGTCTGTCTGGAGTAACCTGAAAGCACATTAAGAAATATAATTTAAATCCAATTCAGCTGTGATTATTTTTTGATTTGACAAGTTTAAGGACCATACATTGAAATGGGTTTAGAATATTAATTTTAAGAAATGTAATGGATGTCAGAAGGATTCAGGAAGGGAACGAGAATTGGGTCAGATGAAGCCTAAATCCTTGGAGGAACCTAAGAGATTTTAGACAGAAGGGGTCATGCAAAATTTGATCACGCTAGTGACATGCATTACAGAACACAGAGGGGGAACGTTAGTTTGACCAGGTTTAACCTGTAGCCTGTAGGGTGGCAGTGGTGATTAAGGAGAGTGAGGACAGGTGTGGAGGCTGATTAGCAATGTGTTGCAGCTGTGCTAGTTGAGTTAGTAGGGAACAGCGTTCAAGTCTTGTCCTATCGCCTGAATTTTTGTTCATTCTTAACACCATTAGTTGATTTCAATTCAATATAAAAGTAGGAGCCTATACTTCTTACGTTATACAGTTCAAATCAATGGTTTTAATTCACTAAATCATAGTACACAAACCGAAATGATTCAAATTAAGTAGCTAGATAGGATGATCACTAAACGCTTTCAGCAGTGTCGTAATTAGCCTGCCAAATTGATAAAGGCTGGTGACGTCAGCTATGCTGGCAGGGCTGGTCCTTCGTGTGCAGAATCGACTTCTTAAAGGGTGACTAGCGAGGAGGACGTTGACTGACCCGACACTGTACATCATCTTCGCTGGATTGAAAACAAGAGTCTGCAACATGGGCAACGTCCAAGTGAGTGTCACGTTTTGGACAATTTTATTTTTAAGTGCGTTATCAGCTTTTGTTGACTTTCTATGCCTAGTAGCCTATTTGATGCTACTGTACAGTGTAGCCGGAAAGTAAACGAAAATAAACGCTCATTTTAAATGCGTCTTGGTACAACTCGACTGAATCAATCTACATGTCAAAAATATAGTTATTTATATTCTGTTAGAATGTAAGAACAATTCAGCTAAATGGCCCATCACACTGCTATTGTTTATCAAATCATTTTAAAGCTTTTAAAATGTCCGTTTTTAGAAAATGTATGTAAATGGTTAGCTTTCATATATGATTTGTGTATGCGTGGAGCATAATTTATCCATTAAATAGCTTGCTGTTTATCATAGCCTGTTATAAACGTAGGCTATGCAGAAGGACCATTCATACGTCAACCCGACTGTATATCAAATGCGTGTTAGGAGCGTGGCAGCTTGAGTAGGCTGCTTCTCTCTGGAATTTCTCAGAAATGCCCCCCACTCAATGATCAATACCGTTGCATTGTCTTTGGGGAGGCTGAGCGATGAAGAGGGAGGGAGGCTGGCGCCTAAGTAGCTTTGTAGCAATATGCAATTGCCCCATGACTCAGCGCACAGAGACTGCACCCTTTTGCTAGACTAGGAACGGAGGGGAATCTAGTCTACTGTACTCAACCATGAAGGAATAGTCTTTCTCGCATGATCTATACCGAAAAGACTCATTTTTAGGATGAATTATGTGGCATAGACCTATGGTTATTTGAGACAGATATGATATCATGGGAGAGCATATTTTTGTATGTTATATTAGTGTCATTGGATGTCCTGATTCTGAATGTTTTCCCATAGCCAACTATTACCCCCTATGATGATTTCGATGTTGTGGCTGATATCAAGGCCATTCGCAAATCCTGCAAAGGTTTGGGTAAGTGTATTCCATTCAAGCATTAATTTAGGCCGAAGGCTATAGGATTCTCAAATCTTGCCTTGAGGTCGATAGTACGGATCGTTTTTCTTGTCTCCCTAAGGAATTGATTAATCCATGTCAGTGATTGGCCAGAGCGACGTCTAGGTCTGAATCAGTTCCTGATTAGAAGGGGCAGAATGTAGACCAGCAGTACTGAGGATTAGTACAGGAACTTGTCATTAGTGTCTGTTGCATAGGGTCATGGATGTGTTTTTTTTTCTTGCACATCAGATGCATGACATCATCCATCTGATTAGAAATAAAGTGACCTGATCACTATGTATCCACCAATATGAGTCAATTATGCAGCGATGTAGCGATCAACGGATTATACAATGATAATAGGACAATATAAATTGTATTTATTGACACTCCATCAATGGATAGTTTTGAGCATTCACGGATCAACTGTTTGTAACTTTATTGTTTTTAAGTGTCTTTCTGATTCCTCTCCACAGGGACGGATGAGGAGGCCATCATTGAGATCCTGGCCAATCGTTCATCAGCACAGCGCTTGGAAATCAAGCACGCATACTTTGAGAAGTATGACGACGTGAGTCGTTTCTCATTCGTGGACTCGGGAGGTCAACGCATTAAGACCATTTTTATGTGAAATGCAGAGTCCAACTGTTTGTTTCATTTGAGTTGTAGAGGAGAAATACTTTTTGGATCACAAGATGGATGTCCTGAATGATGAGTTAGCATGGGGAATGAGTGATGGAAATACTAACATGTGTATAAAAATAAAAAAAAATGGCTGATGCCATTGTACAGAATTTCCCCTCTCCTCGATTTCTATATTCTGCTTTGCTTGCCTCCTTGAAATAGGATTTTTTTTATATAGGAATCGAGGTCAGAACTTGTTTAAATGAGAGTGGAATTTCACTGTCCTTTTTATAAATGTATACTTTAGACAGGAGGATACAGGGATTGAACCCTTGGTCTTTGGTGGGGAGGCAGACATGTGACAGCAGCAGGTGTGTTACCACTATACCACAGGGTTTTCATGAGGAAAGACTTTTGAGAACCATCTGTTCTATGTATTGTCCATACTAAGGAGTTGGAGGAGGTGTTGAAGAAGGAGCTGACTGGTAGTTTTGAGATGGCCATTGTGGCTATGCTAGATCCGCCCCACATCTACTCTGCCAAGGAGCTGAGGAAGGCCATGAAAGGGGCGGGCACCGACGAGGCCGTTCTGGTGGAGATCCTGTGCACCAGCACCAATCAGGTATGTTGTTACTGGACCATTAAGCCAATTGGATGTCCTTTATTTTATTTCACCTTTATTTAACCAGGTAGCCTAGTTGGGAACAAGTTCTTATTTGCAACTGCGACCTGGCCAAGATAAAGCATAGCAGTTCGACACACACAACACAGAATACACATGGAATAAACAAACATACAATCAATAATACAGTATACACTGCATGTGAAAATGAGGTAGGATAAGAGGTAAGGCAATAAATAGGCCATGGTGGCAAAGTAATTACAATATAACAATTAACCACTGGAATGGTAGAATGTGCAGAAGATGAATTATTCTTGACTAAAGGCTTATCGGGTATGGGTTTATTGGCCCAACTAGCATTGATTTGGACTGTCAAATCTGCACTCTGCAGGAATGTACTCGCACGATAATGACAAACAATGCTGTTCAGCAGATCCATTTTACCTGTCACAATACTGTTCAACAGATCGGTAGCCTAGTGGTTAGAGCGTTGGACTAGTAACCGGAAGGTTACTAGTGCAAGTTCAAAGTTCAAACCCCTGAACAGGCAGTTAACCCACTGTTAGGCCGTCATTGAAAATAAAAATTCTCAACTGACTTAAATAAAAAAGGTAAAATATTATTATTTAGTGAATGAAAACAGAAATGCTAAAGCAGAATGACTTGTTATTCCCTGACTCTCTCCCAACAGGAGATCCTGACTTGCCAGGAGGCGTATGCCCAGGGTAAGTATTTTTAGCCAGGACTTCATAATATATTTTATGGTCCAGAATATGGTCAGTCAACCCACACGCAACCAGTGTTCTTGTATTTTGTTATGTGAGTCACTAGGATGACTCACAGTAGAATCAGTCACGTTTTCCTCTCTCGTTCGCTGGTGGAGATTTAGACATGACATCATAAATTAATTTTAGAGTAATGTTGGAGCTTTTGGGAAATCTCCGAACTGTCGTTGAAACGTGACACTGTTTACCCCCTTAAAAAAATATGCTGACCCAATGTCTGTCAAGGGAATTATTGATACATTCCATGCTGTTGTGATATTGAATTCATTCTTCTCAAATTGCTGTCCTTTCATAGTATTGTGTTTTGACATCCCATTATTTGGTTTTGTGAACTTTTGTCTTTTGTTGCTACTTTGTTTTCCTAACACATCTGAAATTGTGTTTTTCTTTATTTTTACTTTTTCTACATTGTAGAGTAATAGTGAAGACGTAAACTATGGAATCATGTAGTAACCAAAAAAGTGTTAAACAAATCCTAATATATTTTAGATTCTTCAAAGTAGCCACCCTTTGCCTTAATGACAGTTTTGCACACTATTGGCATTATCTCGACGCGCTTCACCTGGCATGATTTTCCAACAGTCTTGAAGTTCCCACATATGCTGAGCACTTGTTGGCTGCTTTTCCTTCACTCTGCTGTCCTCTCATCCCCAACCATCTCAATTGGGTTGATGTCTGACTGTGGAGGCCAGGTCATCTGACGCAGCACTCATCACTCTCCTTGGTCAAATAGCCCTTACACAGCCTGGAGGTGTATTGGGTCATTGACCTTTTACAAATGATAGTCCCACTAAGCACACACCAGATGGGCTGGCATATTGCTGTGGTTGCCATGCTGGTTAAGTGTGCCTTGAATTCTAAATAAATCAGACCGTGTCACCAGCAAAGCACCATCACACCACCTCCATGCTTCACGGTGGGAACCACACATGCGGAGATCATCCTTTCACCTACTCTGCGTCTCAACGATATGGTGGGAAAATCTCAAATTTGGACTCATCAGACCAAAGGACAGCTTTCTACCGGTCTAATGTCAATTGCGTGTGTTTCTTGGCCCAAGCAATTATCTTCTTATTGGTGTCCTTTAGTAGTGGTTTCTTTTCAGCAATTTGACCACGAAGGCCTGATTCTCACAGTCCTCTGAACAGTTGACGTGTCTGTTACTTCAACTCTGAAGGATTTTATTGGCCTGCGATTTCTGAGGCTGGTAACTCTAATGAACTTATCCTCTGCAGCAGTGGTAACAGTCTTCCTGTCCTGTGGCGGCCCTCATGAGAGCCAGTTTCTTAGCGGATTATGGTTTTTGCGGCTGCACTTGAAGAAAGTTTTAAATTCAGTATTGGCTGACCTTCATGTCTTAAAGTAATGATGGACTGTCGTTTCTATTTGCTTATTCTAGCTGTTCTTGACATAATATGGACTTAGCCCTATTTCTTAAAAGACCATCTTCTGCATGCTATCCCTACTTTGTCACAACACAACGGATTGGCTCAAGTGCATTAAGAAGGAAAGAAATTCTACAAATTAACTTTTAAACAAGGCATACCTGTTTAATTGAAAAGCATTCCAGGTGACTACCTCATGAAGCTGGTTGAGAGAATGCCAAGTTAAGGCAAAGGTTGGCTACTTTGAAGAATCTCAAATAAAAAATTAACACTTTGTTGATTACTACATGATTCCTTATGTGTTACTTCATAGTTTTGATATCTTCACTATTCTACAATGTAAATATGTAAAAAGACCCTTGAATGAGTAGGTGTCCAAACTTTTGACTGGTAATGTACATCTGGAATGACCTCTACAGTGAGACCCATTTGTTTACCCTCCAGTGAACGAACGTGACCTTGTGGCTGACATTGAGGATGACACCAGTGGAGATGTCAAGAACCTCCTGATATCTCTTCTGCAGGTAGACAGGGTGATATTCTATGCTTAAAGTACATGTGTCAAATATACACATTTTGCACCAATTGATCACGTGACAAGGCGACACGACATCAACTGGAGGTGTTCCCCATTGGGAGGCCAGTCTGTGGGCCTTGTGCCCACTCTTTCCCCACCCCCTTCCCACTTCCCCTGCACTAAAAGGTACATGACTCATATCCTGTCACAATGACCATGTAAATTAATTTGGATAAGAATGACTGCTAGGTATGAAAGTTAAAAGAAGTAAATGGGAAACAGGAAAATATATTTTGGTTTGGGAAAACAAAGCGGCATTACATCATACCTTCGCTTGATAGGTTGATTCTTCCCAGACCTGCTCTTTCACTCTTACTCGGTCTGTCGCCATCCTTTCTTTGTCCCCCTCGCTCTCCCTTTGCATCTCTTTACCCCCCACACCCCCTTCTCTCTACCTCTATCCTGATAGGCTAACCGAGATGAAGGCTTCGAGGTGGACGAGGGACTGGCCGAGCAGGATGCGACCGCTATGTTTGAGGTGAGCTCTCACCATGTACGGTACCAGGCTCTTGTTTTATGTCTGTCAACCCCTCATGATGCTCTAGGAATCAGTATGAAGGTAAGATTTCAACAAATAGCGCTTGTGGAACGTGAGTAACTAATTTCTTTCGCGTAAATCTGCCGTTGACATCAATGCGTAATTTATGCAAAAATCCAAGTTGTGTGTATGGATCTCGAGCCAGAATTCCTTTTTTTTTATAAGCACTGACTTTGACTGTGTATCCCTGTGCTTTCTGCTGGTGTGTGTATTCTGGCCTTGATGAAGTGTCTTCTGGTCTTTGTTTGTGGATGTCAGGCAGGAGAGGGTCGTTTTGGAACGGACGAGTCCACCTTCAGTTACATTTTGACACACAGGAACTACCTGCAGCTTCAGGCCACCTTCAAGATCTATGAGCAGGTATGTACAGTACACCTGCTATTTACAGTATGTACAGCACACCTGCCACTGGGGGGGTCATTAACTCTGTCAACGCTCTGAATTGACAATAATAGTCAACAGTAAGAAAATAACCGTTATTACTAGGTTGGTCCAGTGGCGTAAGCCGCTGCCTCCATCCCACATACTGCTGCAGATCTGTCCCACTGCTCTTTCCTCCATATGTCCTATCCAATAAACAAGAGATGCGTGAGGAGTGGGACTGTCCCACTTCTTTTTAAAAATAAGAAGGAAGTAAAACCATTTGCCACTTAAATGGAAGCATTTCTAAGTACGTGGGGAAATTACCTGGCAGTAGTCGGTTATGTTTTGTACTCAGTATGGACAAATGGATCACCATCTTGATTCTGTGTTCACTGTCCTGTTTGTTCTCTTCAGCTCTCTGGGACAGAGATCCTGGATGCCATTGACAACGAAGCCACTGGGACCTTAAAGGAGTGTTACATCACCCTGGGTATGTTATTTCTAAAGGCCATGTTTTACATGGTTGCTAACTACCTGTAAGTTAGATACACTGAACAAAAATATAAACACAAATCAAAGTTTATTTGTCACGTGGGCTGAATACAACAAGTGTAGACCTTACAGTGAAATGCTTACTTGCAGGCCAATAGTGCAAAACCAATAGTGCAAAAAAGGTATTAGGTGAACAATAGGTATGTAAAGAAATAAAGACAGGCTATATAAAGTAACGAGGCTACATACAGACACCGGTTAGTCAGGCGAAGTAGTATGTACATATGGTTAAAGTGACTATGCATATATGATAAACGGAGAGTAGCAGTAGCGTAAAAGAGGGGTCGTGGGTGGAGGGACACCATGCAGATAGCCCGGTCTGCCACTGTGCGGGAGCACTGGTTGGTCGGCCCAATTGAGGTAGTATGTACATGAATGTATGCATATATGATAAACAGAGAGTAGCAGCAGTGTAAAAGTTGGGGTGGGGGGGCACACAATGCAAATAGTCCGGGTAGCCATTTGATTACCTGTTCAGGAGTCTTATGGGGTAAAAACTGTTGAGAAGCCTTGTAGGGTTGGTTTTGTGCGCTGAAATAAAAGATCCCAGAAATGGTCCATAACACACAAATATTTCTCTCCATTTGTTTACATCCCTGTTAGTGAGCATTTCTCCTTTGCCAAGATAATCCATCCCTCGAACCTCGTTTAGAGATTTTGGCAGTACGTCCAACCGGCCTCACAACTGCAGACCATGTGTAGGGGCGGCAGGTAGCCTAGTGGTTTAAAAGCGTTGGGTCAGTAATGGAAAGGTTGCTGGTTTCAGTCTCTGACCTGACTAGGTGAAAAATCTGTCGACGTGCCCTTGAACAAAGTACGTAACCCTAATTGTTCATGTAAGTCGCTCTGGATAAGAGCGTCTGCTAAAACAACCTAAATGTGTAACCACTCCAGCCCAGGACCTCCACATCCGGCTTCACCTGAGACCAGCCACCTGGACAGCTGATGAAACTGAGTAGAATATCTGTCGATAATAAAGCCCTTTTGTGGGGAAAACTCATTCTGATTGGCTGGGCCTTGCTCCCCTGTGGGTGGGCCTATACCCACACACTGTGCCTCTTCCAGTCATGTGAAATCTATAGATTAGGGCCTAATACATTTTTTTCTTATGAACTAACTCGGTGACATTGTTTCATGTTATGTTTTTATATTTTTGTTCAATATAGCTGACTGAGGGTGAAACCATTCACTGCCCTTAGTTGTAAATGTGACATAAAGCAAACTACTTCAAGTGTCTGAAGGAGTAATCATGGCTTCCTCATGCGACTATAGCATAGTGGGTAGACTCCAAAATTAGGAAACTTTCATTCATCAAATGTAAACAGAACTGTGGCATTTCCTGTTTTTATTTTTTTTACTTGAGTTGCCATGACATTGAACCCAATGCTGGAGTTGGACTTAAGTGCCCCTCCAACTCAGTGCTCTGTGAGGCACACAGGGAAGTATTCATCTGTGTGTGTCTGCATGCACATCTCTTTCTCTACAGTGCGTTGTGCCAAAAACCCTCAGCTCTATTTTGCCCGTCGCCTGAACGCCGCAATGAAAGGGGCGGGCACTGACGAAGACACGCTCATCCGCATCATTGTTGGTCGCTCAGAGGTATGACATCAAGGCATGAGACACAGAATATTACTCTTTAAGGGGTTTAGTATCACCAATGTGTTTCTAAAGCTTTTGCCCTGTTAGACAATGCCCCCCCCCCTCGTTTTCCTAACAGTATTGTGTAGGGCGTATGATGGCGGGTGGTGCCACAATTGTTGCTTGAGCACATGACGCGACCTTGCTCAGGAATCACTCTGTTGCTAAAGCAACAATTATTTTGTTTACCATAATAAGGAAACTGTCACCGTTTTATAATTATTTATTGCGCAACGGGAGTGATTCTGTGGACCATGTGTTTTGTCAAATAATTTGAAACGTATTTAACTTTATTAGCTGTCTTCATGGGTTGCACGTTTCTTCACAATATTGTTTTCAATGTTTTAGGACTGATGCCCAACTGAAAGATGTAGTCTAAAGTGCATTACTGTGGCTTGGAAACACAATGACATTTTCAAAGGGGGAAATCTTTATCATTGTGATGTCGCCAGATTGGCTTTAGATGCAGTATAACTTTAGCTAGTCAAGATTGAGGGGACGGCACTGAATTTTAGCTAGCTAACGTTAGCAATAGTTTTTATTTTACAAACTTTGCTAGCTAATGGCCAGCTCTCTAAAGTAAATTTGAGGACATTTCATTATTTCTTGAGCAATATCATTGAATTTGCCGGCCGCTGTCGTGTAATTTTGATAAGTCTTTCGTTCAGAATGACTGGGCACCAGTATGGGTCGTATGTTCATAACAATGTGCGGACAGAGGTGCAACCCACGAATACTACTACTACTTGCCCTCTAAATAAGAACATATCAATGTCATACGAGGATAATTATAGAACCAGAAGATCATGTCAATGTTTGTTTCCAACAGTTTGACCTGGAGACCATTAAGGAGATGTACCTGGAGAAGTATGATGTTCCTCTGAAAGAAGCTCTGAGCTCTGAGTGTGGAGGAGACTTCAAACGTCTCCTACTGGAGATCCTGCACTAAGACCCCTGTTTGTTTCTCTTTCTGTTCCTCTTATTCTTTATCCTTCTTTGACAGTTACACTCCTAAAACACCTGTCTTCTAATACTTCTACCTCTCTCATCCTCTTCCTTCTCTCCGGCTCTGACTGCAGCATGGACCAAAAACCAACCACACCGTCATGTGTTACTAACACAGACACAAGATGTCACTAACTTCTACATTGAGTTATGAACAGAAGACTGCCAAGTATCCTGGGCCGTATACTGGATAATGACTTAAAAGTCATAGACCTGAATTATAAATACTGTTCTTAAAACTGAATAACATATTGATATACTATGTTGATTATCACACATTCCACAGTTAGGCTCTTCTTACATACAGTAATGTAACCAACTATTTGTCATTCTTTTTTTTCCCTCTTTTCTTTATTCAAAGCTGTGGGAAGTAGGGGTGCTGAAGGCGCTGCAACACCCCTTGGGGAAAAAAACAAGTCAATTTGCTTTTTTTAAAAAAAAACAAAATTAGTGAACTTTGTCCTTTACTGCTCCTGTATCAGTTGAGGAGAAATACTCCTCAGCATCCCCCTGTTCTTACTCCTTTCTTGTTTGTGGCTGATAGTTGATGTTGGCTGTATCATTAGTTCATACCACGTTTACTGTGTCTACCACATAGATGCCTTGACGAAGCCTTAAAAGATGCCATTTATTTTCTTTCTGCTGCACCACTCAAGCTCCAAGGAATCTCATTGGAAGCTTTCCGGTACATACATGGCTCCATTTTGAATCGAGAAGAGATTAAACATATCTGGCTTAGAATTTCTATCCATCATTAGGATTTTTAACCTGTAGGAAAGAAGTTGACTGTTTATAGATACCTTTTTAGATCAAAGCCTTCTCTCTTTTGAAATATTTACACTTTGATTGACAATTCCTTTTTTCTTTCTAATAAAACTCAATGGAAAACAGCAGTAGTAACCAATTGAAGTA
Organism: Oncorhynchus mykiss; assembly: GCF_013265735.2. Classification (NCBI taxonomy): domain Eukaryota; kingdom Metazoa; phylum Chordata; class Actinopteri; order Salmoniformes; family Salmonidae; genus Oncorhynchus; species Oncorhynchus mykiss. Next base: position 34,911,500 of record NC_048592.1, on the reverse strand, counting down.
GTTGATATAAATAAGTGGATGTTAATGCTTTTAAAGAGCAATGGGGGCTCTAAAAATAATATATTAAGGAGGGAATGCACCATAGCATTGATTGTAGTATTTCATCATTTAAAGGAAATGTGCAAATTAATCGTAAGGCTTCAAGTACAATCATGAGCATGTAGTATTAAAGGCAACTGCTGTATGGTAATATTACATGGCCTCCTAAAATGGTATATCAAAAATACCTCTAACTATCTTGTAGTGAGAGTGGGCTTCTGTTGTGTCAGCTATACAGGTGTCAGAACGGTATTGATGGCAACCAGGTCAATGTCAACGACTTGCATTTTGGATGAATGTTATCCTGAACATAGCCAAAGATTTGTGGTTACTGTAAAATATAAATAAAGCATAGCTATATTAAACATGTGGCTGTGTTCATTTTTTTTTTTTTTTTAACCTCTGAAAAGTGAAATTGCATTTAATGAGATGGGTATGTGTTCAGTACTACTGATTTTATTTTTGGGGGGTCACATAATGGACTAATCAATTACTTTAAACTGTAAAACTTGTTTGTTTCCTGCGGGCCTTGCCAAAAGTTGTGTGAATGAGGAGTGTTAATTTGCAGAGCAGTTACTGCCTTGGTATCTATGCCCAATTTTAACCTCTAGATGGCACTATAGATCTACTGTTACCCAATAACCAAACTGCAGGTCCAATGTTGTTGTGCCAACTATACTATTAGGGGAGAAAGCAAGGTACTGTGTTACATTTGACAAGATATAGCACACTGTTCCCCCCCCCAATATAGTAAGTCCTTATCTGAAAGATATGCTTTCTTTGACTGTCTCTGACCTGGGACCCCAGGAAGAGTAATAGATACTGAAAGCCATAGGTGGCTGTACTGGAAAGGAAAGCATAATGTTTAGTTTAGTGTAGTACATTTAAATATGGTTTTAATGTTGAGTACATTGTTGGATACTCTCAATGTCTTAAACATTGAACACTTAGGTACATTTTAGTAATTTAGCAGATGCCCTTTTCCAGAGTGACTTAGTGCTTTCATCTTAAGATGGCTAAGTGAGAACCACATGTCACAGTTCTAAGAATGTTTTCCTGAAATTTACTTTAATGGGGGGGGGAATAAGACTCGGATGTCTTAACGTACTTGTTGAAGAGGTAGGATTTCGGAAGGTACACTTCGTAATTGATTTTTCCACTTCCTTTGTATGCCTACAGGACAACACAAATACATGTTTTTCTATGGCCATTCAGGAAAATCATATGGGTAAGCCTTTTTATCTTGAGGAATATACAGCGTTAACAGGGAAACTGAGGAAAAAGCTTGCCTGAGATGCCTCACAAACAAGCCCCAACTCCTTCCAGATGGCGCATCATCACCTAGAGGGCTACTGTATCCTTCCACAGGAGGTAACTGTAGCTCTTTCTCTCCTGTCTCTACTTTTCGCTCTGTCTACCCCTCCTATTTTTCTCAGTTTCTCTCTGTCTTTCTTTCTCCCTCTCCCTCTCTCTCACCCTCTGGGACTGTTTGTCAGTGGGACACTGTTAATGTGACCCGATGGGTGATTGTGTCAATCACAAAAGAGTTCTCAAAAGCAGACATTCTCCTACTTGCAGTTGGTCTTCTGTCTGTGAAACATGTGGATACCACACTTTCTCCCCGGCCCGTCTGCTGTGAAGGCCACGTGTGTGGTACTCCCCAAGGACCGAATCCTAATTAGAGATATGAGCATAACGTCAATGTTTGCATTGACGCATGCATTGATGTCAATGGACAACCCACCTATTGTTAAAGGGATAGTTTTCTTGTGAAGTCTCCCACCTTAGGCGGGTGGTGTCATCCCTCCATGCAGGCAAGTGTTTTTTTTGGTCCAGCATCTCCTGGGCTAGTAGTGGAAGTTTTGTTCTCAAAAGCATTAAAGCATGTCGCTCAAAGGAACTGACATTGTATATCTGTATTAAACTGTACTTGTTATTATGTGTAAAAGTTGACAATATTTAAATTGTGAAGCATTTCCTGATTGCCTTCTCACTCTGCCCGCATGCCAAAAAAAACATTGTGATAGTCTCACAAGTTCCACACACAGTCTGAAAACATGGTGTGGCTGTGTATATTATTGTAATGGTCTGAAGGACATTTTTGTGGTTTTGAGAACACAGCTAGCTGTGCTAACCATTTCCACTAGCATTGCATGCAGCAGCCATGCTAACTGGGACATGCTGGACCTAGCTAAATAATGATCTAGTGCACTTAACGTTCTGGGTGTTTCAACACCATCTTAGGTAAGTGTAATTTAACAGTAAACCAGAGACTGAAGAGGAAGCGAGACACTCCACGACTTAATTTTTTTCTGGCTACATTAGTCAATGAACTTAGCAGACCAAACCCAGCTGCTATTGCATTGGTGTCTATAGGAGAACCAAAGCAGACTGGAACTGACCACCCCCCCCCCCCCCCCCCCCCCCCCCCCAATGGGAAGTGGCCTGAGTGAACCATCTTCATTTATTCACTGTCTTTTCTAAAAACTTCAAATAAGCAAAGTGGCATTTTGACATTGCCGCGAGTAGCACCGCACATCTTACAGATGAGCAAAACGATGCACTATAATTCACTCATAGTATCAGCACACGTGCACTTTCAATAACTACGTGATTGCTGCGGGACCAGAAATAGTGAAGTTTAGCCTTGCATTTCAATGCTCTTAGTTGTTGTTGTTAATTGACCCAAATATTGCTGTTAACTTTGTGCATCGCTGACTCTACCTTGAAAGTAACTGTGCAGTGAAAATGTTACTTTTTAAAAGTAAATATTATGGTAACACATACCCAAATAATGTTGAGTCATCCTATACTTATACTTTGTGGCCAAAGCATCAACCTCAAACTTGGATCTCAAACAGACTTAATGATTTATTTATTTTTTTAAGTTATATTTCCTCAGAGAGGATGAGCTGGTCTACTAGCGTTCTTATTTTTTATGACACACCTTTCTGTTGGGGTACGCCCACACCCTTTCTGTGGTTGGGGGTACGCCCACGCCCTTTCTGTGGTTGGGGGTACGCCCACACCCTTTCTGTTGTTGGGGTACGCCCACACCCTTTCTGTTGTTGGGGGTACGCCCACACCCTTTCTGTTGGGGTACGCCCACACCCTTTCTGTGGTTGGGGGTACGCCCACGCCCTTTCTGTGGTTGGGGGTACGCCCACACCCTTTCTGTTGTTGGGGTACGCCCACACCCTTTCTGTTGTTGGGGGTACGCCCACACCCTTTCTGTTGTTGGGTACGCCCACACCCTTTCTGTGGTTGGGGGTACGCCCACACCCTTTCTGTTGTTGGGGTTACGCCCACACCCTTTCTGTGGTTGGGGGTACGCCCACACCCTTTCTGTTGTTGGGTACGCCCACACCCTTTCTGTTGTTGGGTACGCCCACACCCTTTCTGTTGTTGGGTACGCCCACACCCTTTCTGTTGTTGGGGGTACGCCCACACCCTTTCTGTTGGGGTACGCCCACACCCTTTCTGTTGTTGGGGTACGCCCACACCCTTTCTGTGGTTGGGGGTACGCCCACACCCTTTCTGTTGTTGGGGTACGCCCACACCCTTTCTGTTGTTGGGGGTACGCCCACACCCTTTCTGTTGTTGGGGGTACGCCCACACCCTTTCTGTTGGGGTACGCCCACACCCTTTCTGTTGTTGGGGTACGCCCACACCCTTTCTGTTGTTGGGGTACGCCCGCACCCTTTCTGTTGGGGTACGCCCACACCCTTTCTGTTGGGGTACGCCCACATCCTTTCTGTTGGGGTACGCCCACACCCTTTCTGTTGTTGGGTACGCCCACACCCTTTCTGTTGTTGGGTACGCCCACACCCTTTCTGTTGTTGGGGGTACACCCACACCCTTTCTGTTGTTGGGGGTACGCCCACACCCTTTCTGTGGTTGGGGGTACGCCCACACCCTTTCTGTGGTTGGGGGTACGCCCACACCCTTTCTGTTGTTGGGGGTACGCCCACACCCTTTCTGTTGTTGGGGGTACGCCCACACCCTTTCTGTTGTTGGGGGTACGCCCACACCCTTTCTGTTGTTGGGGGTACGCCCACACCCTTTCTGTTGTTGGGGGTACGCCCACACCCTTTCTGTGGTTGGGGGTACGCCCACACCCTTTCTGTTGTTGGGGGTACGCCCACAACCTTTCTGTTGTTGGGGGTACGCCCACAACCTTTCTGTTGTTGGGGGTACGCCCACAACCTTTCTGTTGTTGGGGGTACGCCCACACCCTTTCTGTGGTTGGGGGTACGCCCACACCCTTTCTGTGGTTGGGGGTACGCCCACACCCTTTCTGTGGTTGGGGGTACGCCCACACCCTTTCTGTGGTTGGGGGTACGCCCACAACCTTTCTGTTGTTGGGGGTACGCCCACAACCTTTCTGTTGTTGGGGGTACGCCCACAACCTTTCTGTTGTTGGGGGTACGCCCACACCCTTTCTGTGGTTGGGGGTACGCCCACACCCTTTCTGTTGTTGGGGGTACGCCCACACCCTTTCTGTGGTTGGGGGTACGCCCACGCCCTTTCTGTGGTTGGGGGTACGCCCACACCCTTTCTGTGGTTGGGGGTACGCCCACACCCGTTCCAACACAGAGAATATTTGTTTACATACTTAATTGCAATTTTTTGGGGAAGGAAAACAATTGTACACGTATTGTGATTAATTCTAGGTCATATTTCCATAGAAATCTGGAAACACTGGACACTTGCGTTAACCTGTGGTTGAAGCACTGACGTGAGAGGCTGGCTTGGTCCCCAGACAGGGAGGGGCCAGACAGGGGCCATCACTAGGTTAAGGACTTTGGCCTTTTTAATTTTTTTATCATAGCTATAACTCACCAGTCGTAAGTGGAGTGGTTTTCATTTCTCCCATGATGACATGCTCTTTGAATTCTGTCCCTTTTTGACCATGTGGAATAGTCTGTCATGTGGAATAGTCTGTGACAAACATCATCCCGATCCAATACGATCCCGATTTCCCCCCCCCCCCCCCCCCCCATAGTTACTTACTATTAGCATCAACATTGTTGATCTCAATATAATGAGCCTGATGTATATCAATGTAAAGTAAACTGAGTCCTGTTCAGTAGGGAACACTGTAGTGAAACGTTTTGCAACGGAAAAAGAAACTAAGTTAAAATAGTACCTCCCTGTTTCATGCCCTTTACAAATACCTGTGCCATTTAGAAGCCTTTTGAAGTAGAAATAGGCACCTCTGTTCCTGAAAAGCTGCTGCCCATGTGGGAGAAAAATACTATAGTATTCTATAGTTAAATAGTGTAGTATTCACTAAAGTCCGTAAAAACACTACAGTGAATACGGTAGTGCTTAGTGTAGTTTTGCGGACAAGACTGTATTTACAGTTTACTATATAGTATAAATACTGTAGTAAGAACTATTATATACTATTGTAATTACTGTAGTGTTTTTGCAGACATGGCTGAAGTATTTACTATAGTGTTGTTTTGTTTTTTTGACAGCAATGGTGGCTTTGCCTTTGAGGAAACCTACTGAACAAAATACTTTTTAATTTTTTTTTTTATATATATATCTTCAATAACCTGTAGGTCTGAATGGACAGTTCAGAAATTATGCTCTTTTCTTTCACCTGTAGGGAACACGATATATTGTCGATACTTGGCATGTAGTTTTGTCACTTACTGTACGGGTGGCAAACATTGGGATAAGGGAGGGGAATGGGCAGGGTATATGCAAAATATATAATGCAGTATAGGGATCTCCAATCCTTTTCCTGGAGAGCTTACAGTTCTGTAGGTTTTCACTCCAACCCTAATCTAGCACACCTGATTCTAATAATTAGCTAGTTGATAAAGAATCAGGTTAATTACAACTGGGACTGGAGTGAAAACTTACAGGAGGGCAGCTCTCCAGGAACAGGGCTGGAGTGAACTTACAGGAGGGTAGCTCTCCAGGAACAGGGTTGGAGGGTAGCTCTCCAGGAACAGGGTTGGAGTCCCACGCTGTAGTGTAAATTATAGTGCTTTTGTGGTCTGTAGTATACTATACTAGTATAGTATTTACTATAGTATTCAGCAATATCCTATTGTAAGTACTACATATGGTCGAGGTATACTACAATGTGTAGTATATTCTACAGTTTACTGCATAATTCTATAAGTGCTGTAGTATTATATAGTAAACTGTAGTATTTTTTTTAATGTGGGTGAGTCTGCAGGTTTTTGGTCCTTCTTTATTTAGCAACAGATCACATCTCATGACATGCACAGACGAGCTCATTGGCTTCACTAGGACCATGAGTTAATGAATCCCTCCTAGTCTGCAGCAATATGAAAACTATACATAAAACTATACCATGCTCTGAATAGGGTGACGTTTTCACACATTGTGTGCCCTGCTCTGTTGAATTGAATTTCATATGATGAGTATTGCACGTATTGATCTTTAGCCAAGGCATTGGAAACATTCTGAGAGAGGAGAGGTTATAACTGGAAAACTGTTAACCCCTTTCGAATGCCATTTTAACTCTTTAAATTCAATGTGAAAGACCTGCTGTGTCTTTTGATCTGCAATGCAAAACATCTGGGTCTTTTTGGGTTTTTTTTGTTGCTGGCAACACCTGGGTTTAATTCAAGCCATAAGGACAGACATGTCTCATGACAACGCAGGTCTATACATGTGATTACAAAAGGTATACAGTATGACAGATTGTCTGTCTTTATGATTACGTTAGAATTAGGGTTAGGGACATACAGCATGGCAGCTTCTAGTAACATTTATACATTATCCTGTGAATTACATTATCCTGTGAAAACGTAGATAATAATGTGTTATAATACATATTATAAACCGGGTAGCTTGGGTCCTGGATGCTGATTGGCTGAAACAGCATTTCATTCACCTGTGTGTGTGTAATTATATATGAGACATTATACCATGGGTATGATGCACAAATACTTGTTTACTGTTCTATTTATGTTGGGAACCAGTTTATAATAGCAATAAGGCACATTGAAGTTTTGTATCCAAGAACAGCCCTTCGCCGTGGTATATTGGCCATATGCCACACCCCCTCGGGCATTAATGCTTAAATATATAACAACCATTATTAAAATATATAGCCTACAATCTTGTGCGTTTAAAGCAGTGAGTGTTTAAATCAAATGTATTTATAAAGCCCTTCTTACATCAGCTGATATCTCAAAGTGCTGTACAGAAACCCAACCTAAAACCCCAAACAGCAAGCAATGCAGGTGACTTAATAAGAATGAGGTTTGGTGTCATAATCAGTGTTTTCTGTTTTAATATTTACAAAGTATGTATTACGGCATTAAAGACTGCCACTTTGGCTGGTGGCATAATTGCTGGTCTAAATAGTGGATGAAGGAAGTCTCTGTATAATTCTAAACTCTGTATAATTCTAAACCCGTGCTAATGCACACTTCTTTGTGGCTGGTCTAACACAAGTGGACCTCCACACGAGTGTACAAACCCTTTCTGGGTCTCCTGAAAATGGTCATTAACTAAGGCATGCAGCGGACACACTCACATTTAGAAAATGGCGGCTAACCTAAAACATATGTTCTTAACACACTTCAGAGTAAAACCAGCCCTGCAAAATTATCCTTGATGAAAGCAAAAAGAATTTTAAGTATCTTCTATAAAGCTCTGGCGTCAATGCAGTAACTCAATTATACACTGTAAATACAAGACAGACAAGATATGCGCCCAGCAAATGTCAACATGAAAGAAGGTTCATACCAAGAATTGTTGAATAACAATGCTAATTCTAGCATCCTTATAATATCAAAATACAGTATAGAATATGCATAGAAGACCATAAAGCTTAAATATTCTCTCTGCTACTCACCAAAACCATCCTTTGGTGTATTTTAAGTAAGGATATGTAAGGGTACTTTTTATACATGACGTAAACCATGCTAAAATTGGCCAATTTTGTTGATCAAAGGCTAATTGAAGAAGTAAAACATTTGGTAAACCATGCTTTAGGTATTGTTAGTTTGGTGTTTCTAGACTAGTGATATTTTTTGTATTTTTTTGTACCTTTATTTAACTAGGCAAGTCAGTTAAGAACAAATTCTTATTTTCAATGACGGCCTAGGAACAGTGGATTAACTGCCTTGTTCAGGGGCAGAACGACAGATTTGTACCTTGTCAGCTCGGGGATTCGAACTAACGCTCTAACCACTAGGCTACGCTGCCACCCACAGTATGGAGACGCCGCTCCCCGCCTGATGACTGATCTGATTGATGCGTCCTCGCACGCAGTCCAATGTGACAAAAACCGCCGTGCCATTGTGGACCTGGAAGGAGGCCCGCAGCCCCACACTTGCCCACCCACTGCCCTCTGGCATCTGGCCCCCGAATTGCTGGGCCAGGGGCACTGGCTTGCCCTCCTCCCCTGCCCCCTCGCCTCTATGTCGGAGCAGGGTGATTTTAACCGGGTTGCAGGAGTGGATCAGCTTCAGGTCCAGTGCAAAGCTGGCTGTCCCGCTCTCCGTGAAGACAAACTCACGTCCTTGTTCAGCGCGACCCTTCCCTGGAAGCCCGACCTGCATCTGCGGCATGTGGGGGCTCACCTGGCGGAAATACAAGGGCTTGTTGCGCACCGCTCCGGAGGGCAAGCCTGTGCGTGCCAGGGAGGCGGAGAGGGCGGAGGAGATGGCAGTGGGGATCCACACCAAACTGAGGGCACTGATGCCGGAGTCGTCACCGAAGTAGCGAATGTTGCACTGCCCCGGGGAGAGGATCTCAAAGCCCAGAGTATCGCCGGGGCCGACCATGGTAGCAGCCGACAGGGAGATGGACGTGTCGCGATAGTGGACACCAGTCTTATATGTTCGAGCCAGCTCCATGCTGCTACCATTGTGGTTGAGGTAGGCCAGCAGGTGAAAGCCTTCCGTCACGCACGCCTGGCCCATGGAGTAGAGTGCCTGTTGGAACACAAAGCGCACTGTGCCACTTTCGGTGAAGCGCACTCCACGCCCATCATGAGTCAGCCCCACAACGTACGGGTCAGAGGTGGACGTGGTCTTGAAGGCGGGCCGGTAGTTGGTGTGGTAGTGCGCCGATGACACTGCCTGCGCAGTCATGGCGACGGCACCGGTATCGTGGGACAGCCAGAAGAGACTGAGAGGGGCCACAGATGGGTCATGGAGGTGCAGGCCATCGCTTGTGTGGTTGCAATGGTGGCTGGCACTCCTGAGGAGCAGGGAGAGCATACTTCCTGGAGCAACTTCTGCCACCCCACTGACACTGGCACTCTGGAGCGACTTAACTTCCCGCTGCTCCACCCTGACCCCACTAAGGTCCCGCCCCTCGGTCAGGTCACTGGTGTTAAGCTGCAGACACACCTGGACGAAACTGCGGCATCCATGGCTCAGGGCCAAGTTCTCGTCTGCCCAAACAAGGCCGTGCTGTCGCAGCACCAGATGGCCGTCTTCGGTGGCCAGCAGATTGCTGTCGCCCCGCCCATGGATGTGGAGCTGCAGGTTGGGGAAGGCGTGACCAGGGGCGTGGCTCTTGGTAGGAGGCAGGGTCACAACCCCAGCCCAGGACAGGGACAGTCTGCTGCTGTCAGTGGAGGAGGGGGTGGAGCAGATGGTGTCACTCGTGAAAGTGCAGGGTGTGGCCACTTGCTCCACCTCACACTCCTGACAGGCCTGACACTCCTCCATCTCCGAGTTGTAGAAGTAGGCATGTCCACACAAGCCTGTGCTGGCCTCTCTGTCAGACAAGCCCTGGCACCTGAATCCACCTGGTTCACAGAAACAGTGAAGGACAGAAGTTAACCCTCTCTCACACACATACACAAGTAGTACATTTCTATTTATAGAGTGAGTGGAAGAGGAATTGTTATATGTAGCATATTCTTTAAAAACTATTTGGGAATAGGTTAACACTGATACAGTACGCGTTTTTCGCCAAACAGTCTAAACCCTTCTTACCTGGCGTGTTTAGACATTTCTTCTGTTCTGAACACAGGTTTGCTACTTCAAGGCATTCATCTCTGTCCTGTAAAAATATAAATAATGATTCATAAAATATAATACAACTCCTGAATGGGTGTGTTTGTACATCTACATTTAGAATATTCAAGCTTTTATAGCCTCACCTGGCATATCCTGTCAGCATGGATGGAGCACTGGGACACCAGGAAGAAGCCCGCTGGACAGATGGTGCACCTCTCACATTGCGGCCGACCTGTCCTGAAGTCGCAGTACTCCTCCGCTCCACAGGACCTGCAGGCCAACACGGGGAGGTCTACATCCATCACTCTGGCCTCCATGTCCACCTTGTGCACAGCGTAGGCCTGGGTGTGATGGGCCCTGGCCTGGCCTCTGAGGGCCACCATGTGGCTCTCTAGCTCCTCCTGCATGCCCTGGAAGGACATCTGCTTGACATTCTCTAGGAGTAGGCCATACTGGGCCTTGACCTGAGATGAGACCAAACACACATTTACTGAAAAAAGGTTCAGGATGGCAACTTTCAATAATGTTGACGCATTTCAGAGCAACTGCCTTCATCAGAGCAAGAGCCTTCATTAGAGCAAGCTCCTTCATCACATCAAGACCCTTCATCAGAGCAAGCTCCTTCACCAAAGCAAGCTCCTTCATCAGAGCAAGCTCCTTCATCAGAGCAAGCTCCTTCATCAGAGCAACCGCCTTCATCAGAGCAACCGCCTTCATCAGAGCAACCGCCTTCATCAGAGCAAGCTCCTTCACCAGAGCAAGCTCCTTCACCAGAGCAAGCTCCTTCATCAGAGCAAGCTCCTTCATCAGAGCAAGCTCCTTCATCAAAGCAACCGCCTTCATCAGAGCAACCGCCTTCATCAGAGCAAGCTCCTTCACCAGAGCAAGCTCCTTCACCAGAGCAAGCTCCTTCATCAGAGCAAGCTCCTTCATCAGAGCAAGCTCCTTCATCAGAGCAAGCTCCTTCAGAGTCCTGCAATAACAGTTTTGTTTGTTTGTTTTATTGGATGGTTTTAGGTAGACTTTATTAAACGTTTATTGACCAAAATGTTGCCCAAAAGTAATTAATTAAACCTTCCAGTGGTCTATTATTATAAACACAGCAGATGTTGAAGTTGCCGGGCAACAGCAAAGCGTTGCATCATGTCTATTAAATCTTCCCTCCAGCAAAGGGAAACCACAATGTTTCAGACGTGGTTCCAGACCTGGTCCATCTGTTGGCTCAGTCTGCTCTGCTCCTCCAGGATCTCTCTCTGCTGGCTGACCAGCGTCCCCTGCTGTTGGCTCAGTCTGCTCTGCAGCTCCCTGATCTCTTCCTGCTGGCCCTTCAGTGCCTCCACCAGCTTCTCCTGGCCCTTGGCCAGACGCAGCTGCAGCACCAGGGTGTCCTCCGAGGGCACCTCATTGTTGCCTGTGTTGGAGGGAGGACAGGGTAGCTAGGGATACATGTGTTCACCCACATGCACAAATACTCATCACATTGATAATTTACATAGTGAAATACATTTTTGGGGGGGTTATATTCAAACGGCATACAAAAATACCTTTCAGACTGAATTATTAAATTATTAAAGGTTGCAGTGATAAGTTGGTGGTAAATCCTGCTAGACTCAAACATTCTAGGAAACTATACACTGTTGTTTAATACCTTTATTCTCTATTTTACCTCTATTTTACCTCATTTATATTGCAAAATTGCAAGTGTTAAATTAACTCTAATTGTCTTACATTTAATACTTCAAAAAGTATAAATTATCCCACACTACAGCTATCTTTATAACGTTTTCACAGAGTTTATGTACCTCTGTAAATAGTTCAGTAACACTGGCCAGCTGGTTATTGTTGCATTCACTCAGAGTACATGTCAACTCTCATGGGTGTAAACTGAAATTATATATTTTTCTACTAACATTAATTGCTAGCTAAACTATTAATTACTTTGGGGGCATGCTCTTTTTAAAATTAATTGTAGAAAAATCTGTATATCAGACGGTCACATGCTAAACCTGGTTTGATGTCGCATGTCAACTGTATTCCAAGAGGCGATGAACCACGTTCTGATCCAAACTCCGGAAATTCTCCAAGAAATTGCGCCGCTCTGTCATGAACCAGGGGGGGCTGCTGCCCTCTCGGGTCTTCGCCACCACCAGTGACACAGCTGTCGCCAATGCACGGTTGAGGCTTCGGCTTGGGTCGCATCCTGAGTGGCAGTTTACATTCAATCCCTTTGCATTCCCGGGGGACACTCTCAGTTCTCGTTGGTCGCGGCTGGGAAGCTTGACAATTCCCTCCTTTGCACCCGGGGTGGTACACCTCCGCGGTAATGGATCTTGGGTTTTCTTTCTGCGTGTCGCTTGTGGCCGTGCCACCACGATGTGGTTGGATGACAGTGTATGGTACCTGTGCACTTCTGGTCTGATGTTTAGTATGGGCATCCTGGTAAAGGGGCTTAACAAACGCCTGCCTGTCTTGCATTACGGGGTTTAAGTGTTGGGGTGCTGCGTCCGTTCGCCGCTGGCAATGCGCCCCTGTACAAGGTCTGGTCCAGTCCTCTGAGCTGAAACAGTGCGTCCCCCTGCATATCTCTGCCACACTCTCGGTTGTGCCGACCAACAATGTCAAGCAGAGCAGAAACAATGGAGTTATGATAGTCATTTTCATATTATCCACGATGTAGAAGAAGAGTTATTTAGCCAACGTAGAATTGTGCCTATTTTATTGCGCATCCCATCAGGTGCTTTTACGCATTCCGGAATCCAGGGGAATAAGCTGCCTGGTTCACTTCGCGTTTTAAATCGTAGCGTTTCCCCACGAAGGAAAGACTGCTTTCAGATCATCCACACCTTCTCAATTAATGTAGCCTTTTGGAGTGAGTGGAACCTTTTCAAATGAATGAACTGCCAGCCTCTCTCTCCCTGAGTGGATATGGTATGTACTGATCCTTCCAGCCGATCTGAAGATGTGTCTAGGCAACATGTGGCATTTCGTGCACTTAATTGGCAACAGGTTTCCTTTCCGTCTTAAATTAACCCATAGCTTTCCCGGACATACCACGGTGCCGAGTCACTCATTTCTATTGATGCTATGCATGTGGTAGATATTTCAAATACTTCATCTACATATTTTTCTCAGACTTCAAGGGAATCTGAGGTTCATTTATCATGCATTGCTCACTCCCTGGGGACAAATTATGGGTCTGTGTTAAAAATATCTCCTTTTTTTTCTCTCCAGTAATTGGAAATAGTCACCATACATTGCATTGTAATGTCAAATTCACAATACCAAGAAGTATGAAAAAAAAAAGTGACAACAGAATTGTATCTCATGCTTACACAGCCAGAAGAGGACTGGCCACCCCACATAGCCTGGTTCCTCTCTAGGTTTCTTCCTAGGTTTTGGCCTTTCTAGGGAGTTTTTCCTAGCCACCGTGCTTCTACACCTGCATTGCTTGCTGTTTGGGGTTTTAGGCTGGGTTTCTGTACAGCACTTTGAGATATCAGCTGATGTACGAAGGGCTTTATAAATACATTTGATTTGATTTGATGTATCCCAGCTGTGCCCAGGGGCAGACTGGGACAGAAAACAGTCCTCCTCCTTTTTTAACCAGCCCATGATTAAGACAAACACAACATGTAAAAGCACTACAGGGGATACAACTCACCACTAACTGGGCCTCTGTTTCCTTCCTGTTGTGCAGTCTCTGCATCTTCTCTGCTGTCACTCTGTCTGTCTGTGCTTCACCTTGTTCTCTTCTCGTCTGTCTGTCTGTCTGTCTGTCTGTCTGTCTGTCTGTCTGTCTGACTCCTAAGTGTTAATTGCTATAATATATAGAGCCAACATATACTGAACAAAAATATAAACACAACATGCAACAATTTAAATGATTTTACTGAGTTACAGTTCATATAAGAAATCAGTCCATTGAAAAAAAAAAATTAAGCCCTAATCAATGGTTTTCACATGGCTGGGAATACAGATATGCAAAAAAATATATATCTGTGGGGCGTAGATCAGAAAAACCAGTCAGTATCTGGTGTAACCACCAGTACTTAATTCCTGCCAGAACAGGATCCGGCACCTCTCCGTTTTGGACTGTTTTGTTCTGGAACCTATTTGGCCTGATCCGGTATTTCCCCTGGCATGAAAAATAATTGTCACTTTTTTGCAATCAAAGTTAATTCAAGTTGCCTCTTCCTTAATTGTCCTGCCACAGAGGATACATAGCTTATTAAAAAATAACCTAGCTGTGGAGTGTAGCCCAATAAATAGGCATAGCCTACAGTCGGGAACGAGCTGCAAATCTCTGTCAACATACAGCATGCAGACAAAACTGGCCTTTCACAATATTTCAAATAGTCTACAATCGTGGGGGAAAAAAGGTTGCAAATTGCTCCTGCTGAAAAGAGAAGACTATAATCTGTCAGCTGCGGGCTACCAAAATATTTGATAATCTTCCAAATATTGTCTAAAAAGTTAAACAAGAGAGAGAGAGGCTTTTGGCACGAGCCCATATGACATCACCAGCTAGTGAGCTGCGCATCATTGGGTGAGTCAGTGAAACTGGAAAGCATTTTAAGAACTATAATTTCCTTCTCATATTGTAGCAAACAATATGTCTCCACACACCTAGGCCTGGGCTACTGATGGATTCAAGACAAGGTCGTTTTCACTGATCTCAGTGTCAAAGTAGCCTGTCATTTCGTCCCTTGTGTGGTATTATAGTGCTTTCAAGACAACTGGGAACTCAGGAAAAAAAGAAGTCAGAAAGTCTGAGCGCTAGAAAGAGGCCAGAGTTCCCCATTTGGAATTCCGAGTTGGATGACCGTTCAAAACGAATTTTCCCAGTCAGTGCTCAGTTTATTTTCCCCGAATTCCCTGTTGTCTTGAACGCACTGAAGTCGGAAGTCTGAGATTTCCCAGCTCCTAGTTCGCCGTTGTTTTGGACATACTGAAGTCGGAAGTCTGAGATTTCCCAGCTCCTAGTTCGCCGTTGTTTTGGACATACTGAAGTCAGAAGTCTGAGATTTCCGAGTTCCCTGTTGTTTTGGTGATACTGAAGTCGGAAGCCTGAGATTTCCCAGCTCGGAGTTCCCTGTTGGTTGGGACATACTGAAGTCAGAAGTCTGAGATTTCCCAGCTCGGAGTTCCCTGTTGTTTTGGACACAACATTAAAAAAGATTATGCCAAAGTCTCCAGTCATGTAAAATTATGTAGAATTGTATAATATGCGTTTATAAAAGGACATTCATTTCCCGGACCCTAGGCCACAAAGACTGTTTTCCCATGTGTGCAACTTCCAGAGGTGTGGACTAGAGTCACATGACTTGAGTCACAAATAGGATGACTTGCAACTCGACTTTGACTTTAACACCAATAACTCGTGACTTAACTTGGAGTTGCGCCTTTTGACTCAAACTGACTTGATACCCTCCCCAACCCTCTCCAAGCCCAAATATTTAAAATAATGCCATTAAAAAAGTGTGCGGCGCATCAACTCTTCATTTAACGGATTACAGTTTGAATCGGACAGCAGCCAATCAAATTGTGCCACCTGAGAAAAAGTTGCGTGTGGCAGTGCAGAGGAACATCGGCGAGTGAATTCAGATGGAGCCCTTGGAAAGTTGATACCCAAAATTATTATTTTCAGATGTAAAGACTACGTTGTATCAACAAAAAAACGGATTGCAACTTGCAAAACATGTGGGAAGAAAATGACAGACGGAGGTGCAACAACTTCCAACTTTGTTTGACATTTGAAGCTGCACAAAGGGGCCGGTTGGACATACCGCCAAATTCTCTAAAACGACATGCGAGGTGGCTTATGGTAGAGAAATTAACATTCAATTCTCTGGCAACAGCTCTGGTGGACATTCCTGCAGTCAGCATGCCAATTGCACTCTCCCTCAAAACATGATCCATCTGTGTTATTGTGTTGTGTGACAAAACTGCACATTTTAGAGTGGCCTTTTATTGTCCCCAGCACAAGGTGCACCTTTGTAATGATCATGCTGTTTGTTCAGCTTCTTGATATGCCACACCTGTCAGGTGGATGGGTTATCTTGGCAAATAAGAAATGCTCACTAACAGGGACATTAAAAACTGTAACATCTTATGTTTCACGAGACGTGGCTGAACGAAGATACGGACAATATTGAGCTAGTGGGATTTTTCATGCACTGGCAGAACAGAGACGTTACCTCTGGTAAGACGAGGGGTAGGGGTGTGTGTCTTTTTGTCAATAAAAACTGGTGTGCAATGTCTAATATTAAAGAAGTCTCAAGGTATTGCTCGCCTGAGGTAGAGTACCTTATGATAAGCTGTAGACCACACTATCTATCAAGAGAGTTCTCATCTCTATTATTCGTAGCAGTCTATTTACCACCACAAAGCGAAGCTGGCACTAAGACCGCTCTCAACCAACTCTATAAGGCCATAAGCAAAGAAGAAAATTCTCACCCAGAAGTGGCGCTCCTAGTGGCCGGTGACTTTAATGCAGGCAAACTTAAATCAGTTTTACCAACTGTTTACCAGCATGTCACATGTGTAACCAGAGAAAAACAAATCCTAGACCACCTTTACTCCACACACAGAGATGCATACAAATCTCCCCCCCCCCCCCCCCCCCCCCCCTCCATTTGGCAAATCTGACCATAATTATATCCTCCTGATTCCTTCTTACAAGCAAAAACTAAAGCAGGAAATACCAGTGACTCACTCAATACGGAAGTGGTCAGATGGGATTCATCCAATGGCATTGAGGAATACACCATCTCAGTCATCGGCTTCATCAATAAGTGCATCGATGACGTTGTCCCCACAATGACTGTACGTACATATCCCAACCAGAAGTCATGGATTACAGGCAACATCGGCATCGAGCTAGGCTAGAGCTGCCGCTTTCAACGTGAAATGTCAGAATAATAGTAGAGAGAATGATTTATTTTTAGCTTTTATTTCTTTCATCACATTCCCAGTGGATCAGAAGTTTGCATACACTCAATTAGTATTTGGTTGCGTTTCCTTTAAATTGTTTAACTTGGGTCAAACGTTTCAGGTAGCCTTCCACAAGCTTCCAACAATAAGTTGGGTAGATTATTGTCCCATTCCTCCTGAATGGATTTAACTGAGTCAGGTTTGTAGGCCTTCTTGCTCGCATACGCTTTTTCAGTTCTGCCAACAAATGTTCTATATGATTGTGGTCAGGGCTTTGTGATGGCCACTCCAATACCTTGACTTTGTTGTCCTTAAGCCATTTTGCCACGACTTTGGAATTATGCTTGGGGTCATTGTCCATTTGGAAGACCCATTTGCGACCAAGCTTTAAGTTCCTGACTGATGTCTTGAGATGTTAGTTCAACATATCCACATAATTTTCTTTCCTCACGATGCCATCTAATTTTGTGAAGTGCACCAGTCCCTCCTGCAGCAAAGCACCCCCACAACATGATGCTGCCACCCCCACAACATGATGCTGCCACCCCCACAACATGATGCTGCCACCCCCATGCTTCATGGTTTGGATGGTGTTCTTCGGCTTGCAAACTCTAAACATAACGTTGGTCATTATGGCTAAACAGTTCTATTTTGCATCATCAGACCAAAGGACATTCCTCCAAAAAGTATGATCTTTGTCTCCATGTGCAGTTGCAAACCGTAGTCTGGCTTTTTTATGGCGGTTTTGGAGCAGTGGCTTCTTCCTTGCTGAGTGGCCTTTCAGGTTATGTCGATATAGGACTCGTTTTACTATGGATAAATATACTTTTGTACCTGTTTCCTCCAGCATCTTCACAAGGTCCTTTGCTGTTGTTCTGGGATTGATTCACACTTTTCGCACCAAAGTACGTTCATCTCTAGGAGACGCGTCTCCTTCCTGAGGGGTATGACGGCTGCGAGGTCCCATGGTGTTTATACTTGCGTACTATTGTTTGTATAGATGAACATGGTACCTTCAGGTGTTTGGAAATTGCTCCCAAGGATGAACCAGACTGGCTGATTTCTTTTGATTTTCCCATGATATCAAACAAAGAGGCACTGAGTTTGAAGGTAGGCCTTGAAATACATCCACAGGTACACCTCCAATTGACTCAAATGATGTAAATTAGCATATCAAAGCTTCTAAAGCCATGACATCATTTTCTGGAATATTCCAATCAACTTAGTGTATGTAAACTTCTGACGCACTGGAATTGTGATACAGTGAAATAATCTGTCTCTAAATAATTGTTGGAAAAATGACTTGTGTCATGCACAAAGTAGATGTACTAACCGACTTGCCAAAACTGTAGTTTGTTAACAATACATTTGTGGAGTGTTTGAAAAACAAGTTTTAATGACTCCAACCTAAGTGTATGTAAACTTCCTACTTCAACTGTATTTCTTTAAACATCCTGTGTTGTGTGTTTATTCTTTTACCAGGAACAGATGGAATTTCTACCAATGGCATGGCCATCTTTTTGTGACAAATTACACTGGTCACGCATTCATTTGTAAAGTATAAATAGCACTCACTTTTAGATTAGGGAATACAAAAATACTTAACTAATGATTAGTAAATGGTTTATTAATGTGGGAGTAATACTTAATAAATGGTGAACACACAAATGGTTTTATAAACGGTCCTTTAAAATAAAGTGTTACCCTGCCCAGTTAGCTAAGTTAGGCTCCATTTAACACAACAGAGAAGGAGAGAGAGACAGTTCCTTAATGTTTTGGCTGTATAATACAGTCATTGGCTACATTGAAGGAACGGCCAGTCTCCTCCTTTCCCTCTCTTCTATTGTTTGTCATAGAATCCTCATACTACTTTATGTGGATGTGGACAGATTTCCAGCGTTGTGGTTTGTTTTACAGTGTATGGATATCTTTCTGCCAAGAAATGACAGGCCTTACAGCAAATTAAATAGGTGGGAAAATAAGCAGGGCTTACAAGCCTCCAGTGGCGATGGGTATGTAATGTAATCTTACACCAGACTCACTTCCACTCGTTGGCTCAAGAGACTGAGATTCAGGAGCGAATAAGCATTGTTAAAACAATTCAAATACACAGACCTTTTAACAGAGGATTATTTAGAAGTTATTATGTATTCATTATGTTTTTTTCATAGTAATACATGATGACTTGTATTTAATAAAAAGCAATAGTACTGTGTTTAATGTTTTATAGATGGCTAATGAATTCTGTGTTATAAAAGCCAATCTAATAACTTTTTAGGCTATTGCAAGTTCGTGCCTGTCAAATGTGATCCCCGAATTTCCCCTTCCCTCATTAGGCCTAAGTGTTAATCTTGAAGCAAGGGGGCAGTATTTTGATGTTTGGATATAAAAAGCGTTACCAAAGTAAACTGCTTATTTCTCAGGCCCAGAAGCTAGAATATGCATATAATTGGCAGATTAGGATAGAAAACACTCTAAAGTTTTCCAATACTGTCAAAATATTGTCTTTGAGTATAACATAACTGATATTGCAGGCGAAAACCTGAGGAAAATCCAACCAGGAAGTGCTGTTTTTCTGAAACTACTCTGTTCCATTGCAAGCCTATCCTCCATTTAAAAGGATATCAACCAGATTCCTTTCCCTATGGCTTCCACAGGGTGTGAACAGTCTTTAGACATAGTTTCAGGCTTTTATTCTGAAAAATTAGCGAGAATGATCACATCGCGTCAGTGTATAGCCAGATGTCCTTAGATTTGTTCATGCACGCGCCATTGGAGCGAGACCTTTTATTTCTCTCTTGTATTGAAAAGTTTACCGTCCGGTTGAAATATTATCGATTATTTATTGTAAAAACAACCTGAGGATTGATTATAAAAAACGTTTGACACATTTCTACAAACTTTACGGATACTATTTGGAATGTTTGTCTGCCCGTCGTGACCTGCACGAGCCTGTGGATTACTAAACAAAACACGCCAACCAAATAGAGGTTTTTGGATATAAAGATAATCGTTATGGAACAAAACAAACATTTATTGTGTAACTGGGAGTCTCGTGAGTGCAAACATACGAAGATCATAAAAGGTAAGCAATTAATTTGATTGCTTTTCTGACTTTTGTGACCAATCTACTTTGCTACTAGCTGTTTGTAATGTTTTGTCTGCTGAGAGCTGTCCTCACATAATCCATTGTTTTGCTTTCATCGTAATGCTTTTTTGAAATCTGACAGGTGGATTAACAACAAGCTAAGCTGTGTTTTGGTATATTGCACTTGTGATTTCATGATAAGTCAATATTTTTAGTAATTTGAATTTGGCGCTCTGCAATTCACCGGATGTTGACGAAAATGATCCCGCTAAAGGGATCGGTGCGCCAAGAGGTTTTAATTAGCCTAATACTTCATACAATATACAGCCAAAATATTAACTGGCAGCTGTAGGCTAAATCTAATCTAGCTAGGTTTCCATCCAATTGGCAGCTATTCTAAAATCCACATTAAAACAATATGCAATTTCCATCTCATTGACCTGTTGAGGATAAAATGCTGTGTGTGATGACGTTGGGCACATAAAAATACATTTTGCAGTTAAATTCCCATGTACAAAATACATTTTAAAAAGTTAAATGAGTGTTCATTGCATTTTCAACCCTACTGATGGGTTTCTTACCAAAAAATGTGTTATAGTGAGTGTGTCCACTCTGGTTTTGGTACGTGTGCTGTAGCCAACAGCTTGAAGATACAGTGTGGGTATAGCCTACATGACGAAATCATTATGGACAAAATATAATTTTTATTTGTTAAATGGCAGCCAAGCATCGATGATCATGTCACCAGAATAAGACCCTCGATATTTATTGGAAAGGAGCATCAAGCTCATCATCGTGCACTTTCACCACCCTGTTAATACATTTTACCGACACAAAAATATCCCACTTTGTTTAGCATATTTTGTTTTGTCGACATGTGTAAAGTTTATCGACAAATGTTCTGCCTGTCATTAAAAAAAAATTCTGACATGTACTACCTGCATAAAAAGTTTGGATGGAAACCTGGTTAGTGTCTTTCTCAGTTCTCTCTACCTCGACCGCACTGTCTTTTGTAGCAGCAGCTGGTTTGTCGGTGCTAAGCCTAACATCATTTCTCAGCACAGACACAGTCACAGCACTCGGACAAGCAGAACCAGAACTTTTAGAAAATATGGCTGTTAATTTCACACGTTTAACAGCGTCGGCCTCAAGAGCCTTTTTTTTGTCTCTATCTAACTTTTTCGGCACCACCTTTCCGTTTTCAACCAGCCCACCCTCCCAAAAAAAAGATGATCCGGCCCATCTAGCATTTGCCAGAATTGCCAGATGGCCAATCCGCCCATGCCTCCGATTTTGTTACCCGCTGTGAGTTTGTTTTTAGTTTTCAACCTTACAAACTCAAAGTTATGTATGGCTGTCTAGTATTTAATTAATTGTGAATTAAAGTAAATTAATCAAAAGGTACTGTTAGTTACTGTAAATTATGAAATCACAAGTTTGATTTACAATATCATTATTATTATTACATCATTATTATTATTATTACATCATTATTATTATTATTTGCCTCTTTGCTATTTTAACTTTGGAATACAAGCTAATGAAAAATTTGAAATAAAAACAGAAGAATAAATTCCACGCTAAAATGTATTTGAGACTTCGACAGGGGACAGTATGTGTTTCAGACTACAGACCTTTTCCCCCACAATATTAAGTACTATCAAATTCACTGAAGGGGTGAATGGCAGCTTTGAGGGGCGAATGACGGCTTTGATCTCCTCTCTGACATTAAGTGCGCAGCGACAGACTTTCTAAAACACAAATCTAAGGAATCGTAAAAAGGAGAGATGAAAACCTAAGTCTGTCGTCTTTAATGTATACTTTACAACCTCTCCGTTTCCCTCATCCTCCTTCTGCCATGTGGCTTTGGTTAAAGCACGAGCCTCCAGTTGAAATTCAACCGTGGTTGAATGTTTCCTCTGCTTGCTTTCTTTCATTAAAAATATCACAGGCTTTAATAATGGAACTCCCACAAGCACATAATTTACTCTGATGACTGTGGAGTAAAGAGGACTGTGTACAGGAATACTCCTATATATATATGGCCTTTTTCAGCCTAATTAGGAATTGCTGTCAGGACCACACGTGTGTTTTGACGTCTACTCTGTAAACCGATGAACTGACAAACCCTTTAGGCTACATCTTGTCATGTTATTAGATGGCCTATGATGCATTCAGTATCATTCCTTGTAACATTAACACCAACTTATGTCGCATTTTTAAACTGCGAATAGAGTCCGTATCAACTTTATGACATAGTTATAAAAAACATCTATGAAATCACAACCTACAGTCAAATCCTTTTCAAGGTCTGAACATTGAATCCTCCCTCAAATCTGGACAAGCCCCAAAGCAAATTCACAGTAAGCTTCCAACATCTTGTTTGAACCTATCCTGTATCCTCAGACCAGTGCAGATTAGGCAGAGGAGACAAGAAGAGAAAGCCACCTCATGCTTAGATACAGTACAAACCAAGCATTTTGCTGAGTCATGCCACAGTGAGAAGGTCAACTTCCCCACAGAACAGGAAATAGAGCCCACTGATCAGACAAGTGTCAGTATTCATACCAGTTCCAGATCAACCCCACGTGTGCAAGGTGCACATGTACTTTAAGACACAAGAACTACAGATACAATATCTACCGTTGACTCTATGACTGGAGAGTAACCCGGGAGATCGTTCAACTCCAAAGGTAAACACTTTGGTTGTTTTAGACAGGATCTTGTTTGTCTTTTTACATGTTTATCTTTGAAATGTACGTCCTTTGACTTTGATGACTTTGCTTACTTAATACGTCTGTGAATGGACGCTTTACTTGTAGCGTCATCATCTGTTATGTTATCTTACGGTCTGGAATTACACTCTTTCCAGGTTTGAGGTTTAATGCTTCTTCTGGTACTGCCAAAGATAAGGGCGTGGTTGCTCTTAATGCGATGTTGAATTGCTCATATTTGGCCTTGTAACATTTTCATGTCATGCTGAAATTGTTATGTGCTACTACAGTACATTACTATCACAAATACAGCCCATTGGCCAGTTTAGGGTTAAATACTTGAACATACACATCAGCTTTGGTTAAATAGGCAATCTGGGATCGGTACATCCTTTGTGGACTTATAATTAATGATAACCATTGAATGCCAGATTGCCCAATTAAAGCAAACACATGTCTTTTTACAGCAGCAGCCAGTAATTGCTTATGTATTCAATTATAAAACAGAGGGAGCATTTGACCACAAGAACATTCAACATATGTAGCCTACAGTCACTATCAACAAGCACTATATCTCTCTCTCTCTCTCTGCACAATAAATCATTGTTGATAAGGCGTTGGCCTTTCTGTCTGTCTGTCTGTCAGTCAGTCTGTCTGTCTGTCTGTCTGTCTGTTCTTTAGTGTGTCACTTTATGTGTCAACGCAGAAGTAACATGTCCACAGACCACAGTGGCAGCTGAAAGCAGCCTCTTTGCTAGAACAGGATGATGTGGAACGTCTATTAATGTGTCTGTTTCAATGAGCTATCAGGTCGATGGGTGGCTGGGTGGGTGGCTGGGTGGGTGGCTGGATGGATGGGTGGCTGGATGGGTGGCTGGCTGGATGGGTGGCTGGGTGGGTGGGTGGATGGGTGGGTGGGTGGCTGGGTGGCTGGCTGGATGGATGGATGGGTGGGTGGCTGGGTGGGTGGCTGGGTGGCTGGGTGGATGGGTGGCTGGATGGATGGGTGGATGGTTGGCTGGGTGCGTGGGTGGGTGGCTGGGTCGGTATTTGGGTGGGTGGCTGGGTCGGTATTTAGGGGGGACGGCTGGCGGCTGGGTGGCTGGATGGGTGGATGGATGGCTGTGTGGGTGGATGGGTGGGTGGGTGGATGGATGGCTGGGTGGATGGCTGGGTGGCTGGATGGGTGGATGGATGGCTGGGTGGCTGGCTGGCTGGGTGGCTGGATGGGTGGATGGATGGCTGGGTGGGTGGATGGATGGCTGGGTGGCTGGATGGGTAGATGGCTGGGTGGGTGGATGGATGGATGGATGGGTGGATGGCTGGGTGGGTGGGTGGATGGATGGATGGGCCTTTGTCAAACAGTTTTTTTGAGAAGTATCTAAACGTGTAGTCTTGTGCACTAAACACTTCATCCCTAAGCTGTGTTGAATTGATGGAGCTGAGTGTCATGAGAGGATGTTGTTTCCAAGCCCGCGCGATATGTCACAATGCCAAGTTTGTTATTTCCCCCTCCATTAAAAAACACACAGGTCCTGTCAGATAGAATATATCAGAATCAGGATCTGGAACAAAAACCCCACATTGTTTTACATCCAGCATTTTGACATTCATATGGAAACAATAGTCACCCCATGCAGCCCTTTTTCTGTTCCTCATTACAGCTTAAATGGATGGTCTGTTTACTCGTCTGGCGAAACAGAGTGGAACTATTCAGGCGTTAGCTATGCTGGGTGGATAAGGACTCAGAGAGTGAAAGACATTTACTCTCTATATTTACCAAAGTTCTAATCTGGACCAGCAAAACTTGGTTCAGATGTATTCTTTACTCCATACTATGGATCCTCCATATGTCCCTGCATATGGTCTAGTTATGCTGTTCCGATGTTCATTCGAGTTATGGTTATAGAATGCCTCTCACCTTTGGCGAGACGGTGCTCCTATCTAAAGGAAATACTTGAAGAGATGATCCATTTTGGCCAGAGCTGCCTGCTACACATGTACTGGTGCATATTTTACTTAACGTTGGCCATAAACGCTCCCCATTCTCCATATGGATTAACTCAGTAGCTAACCTGAACAGGCCTCTCTGAAAGAGCATCAGACTTTGCTTATGGGATGGTTTATTGTGCCGCATAGCCTCTCTGTCTTAAAGGTCCAGTGCAGTCAAAAAAAACAGGATTTCTCTGTTTTATACACCACCGTTCAAAAGTTTGGTGGTCGCTTAGAAATGTCCTTGTTTTTGAAAGAAAGGCAATTGTTTTGTGCATTAAAATAACATCAAATGAATCAGAAATACATTGTTAATGTTGTAAATGACTATTGGAGCCGGAACGGCTGATTTTTAATGGAATATCTACATAGGCGTACCGAGGCCCATTACACTGCCTTGCAAAAGTATTCACCCCCTTGGTGTTTTTTCTATTTTGTTGCATTACAACCTGTAATTTAAATGGATTTTTATTTGGATTTCATGTAATGGACATAAACAAAATATAATGTTTACATACCTTAATTACTCATCTCATATGTATATGTATATACTGTACTCTACATCATCTACTGCATCTTGCCATCTTTATGTAATACATGTACCACTAGCCACTTTAAACTATGCCACTTTGTTTACATACCCTACATTGCTCATCTCACATGTATATACTGTACTCGATACCATCTACTCCATCTTGCCTATGCCGTTCTCTCCCATCACTCATTCATATATCTTTATGTACATATTCTTTATCCCTTTACACTTGTGTGTATAAGGTAGTAGTTGTGGAATTGTTAGGTTAGATTACTTGTTGGTTATTACTGCATTGTCGCAAATAGAAGCACAAGCATTTCGCTACACTCGCATTAACATCTGCTAACCATGTGTATGATTTGATTTGATTTGGTGAAGTGAAATTAAATTAAATTAAATTAAATGAAAAAAATTAATTGTTAAAAAAAAAAGTGGTGGGTGTATATGTATTCACCCCCTTTGCTATGAAGCCCCTAAATAAGATCTGGTGTGACCAATTACCTTCAGAAGTCACATAATTAGTTAAATAAAGTCCACCTGTGTGCAATCTAAGTGTCACATGATCTGTCACATGATCTCAGTGTATATATACACCTGTTCTGAAAGGCCCCAGAATCTGCAACACCACCAAGCAAGGGGCATCATGAAGACCAAGGAGCTCTCCAAAAAGGTCAGCGACAAAGTTGTGGAGAAGTACAGATCAGGGTTGGGTTATAAAAAAATATCAGAAACTTTGAACATCCCACAGAGCACCATTAAATCCATTATTAAAAAAATGAAAGAACGTGGCATCACAGCAAACCTGCCAAGAGAGGGCCGCCCACCAAAACTCATGGACCAGGCAAGGAGGGCATTAATCAGAGGCAGCAAAGAGACCAAAGATAACCCTGAAGGAGCTGCAAAGCTCCACAGTGGTGATTGGAGTTTCTGTCCATAGGACCACTTTAAGCCGTGCATTTCACAGCTTTACGGAAGAGTGGCCAGAAGAAGTAAAAAATAACCAAACATGTTTGGTGTTCGCCAAAAGGCATGTGGGAGAGTTCCCAAACATATGGAAGAAGGTACTCTGGTCAGATGAGACTAAAAGGGAGCTTTTTGGCCATCAAGGAAAACACTATAACTGGCGCAAACCCAACACCTCTCATCACCAAGAGAACACCATCCCCACAGTGGAGCATGGTGGTGGCAGTATCCTGCTGTGGGGAAGTTTTTCATCGGCAGGGCCTGGGAAACTGGTCAGAACTGAAGGAATGATGGATGGCACTAAATACAGGGAAATTCTTGAAGGAAACCTGTTTCAATCTTCCAGAGATTTGAGACTGGGACGGAGGTTCACCTTCTAGCAGCACAATAACCCTAAGCATACTGCTAAAGCAACATTTGAGTGGTTTAAGGGGAAATGTTTAATTGTCTTTGAATGGCCTAGTCAAAGCCCAGACCTTAATCCAATTGAGAATCTGTGGTATGACTTAAAGATTGCTGTACACTAGCGGAACCCATCCAACGTGAAGGAGCTGGAGAAGTTTTGCCTTGAAGAATGGGCAAAAATCCCAGTGGCTAGATGTGCCAAGCTTATAGAGACATACCCCAAGGGACTTGCAGCTTTAATTCCTGCAGAAGGTGGCTCTACAAAGTATTGACTTTGGGAGGGGGGGGGGGGGAATAGTTATGCACAACTCAAGTTCTGTTTTTTGTCTTATTTATTGTTTGTTACACAATTAAATATTTTGCATCTTCAAAGTGGTAGGCATGTTGTGTAAATCAAATGACACAACCCCCCAAAAATCAATTTTAATTTGATGTTTTAAGTCAAGAAAATAGTAAAAATGCCAAGGGGGGTGAATACTTTTGCAAGCCACTGTATCAGCAACCATCACTCCTGTGTTCTAATGGCACGTTGTGTTAGCTAATCCAAGTTTATCATTTTAAAAGGCTAAATGATCATTAGAAAAACCTTTTGAAATTATGTTAGCACAGCTGAAAACTGTTGTGCTGTTTTAAATAACCATTAAAAATGGCCTTCAGATACTCAACTAGTCTAGCGCATCAGCATTTGTGAGTTTGATTACAGGCTCAAAATGGCCAGAAACAAAGGCTTTTCTTCTGAAACTCGTCAGTCTATTCTTGTTCTGAGAAATTAAGGCTATCCCATGGAAGAAATGGCCAAGAAACTGAAGATCTAGTACAATGCTGTGTACTACTCCCTTCACAGAACAGCACAAACTGCCCTAACCAGAATAGAAAGAGGAGTGGTGCACAACTGAGCAATAGGACAAGTACATTAGTGTCTAGTTTGAGAAACAGACGCCTCACAAGTCCTCAACTGGCAGCTTCATTAAACAGTACCCGCAAAACACCAGTCTCAACGTCACCAGTGAAGAGGCGACTCCTGGATGCTGGCCTTCTAGGCAGAGTTACAAAGAAAAATACATATCTCAGACTGACTAATAAAAAGAAAAGATTAAGATGTGTAAAAGAACACAGACACTGGACAGAGGAACTCATTGGATGTGTCAGGGCTTGCAAACACGAGACTACCAGACGAGCTAAATGCCTTCTATGCTCGCTTCGAGGCATGCAACACTGAACCATGTGTGAGAGCACCAGCTGTTCCGGACGACTGTATGATCACATGCTCTGTAGCCGATGTGAGTAAGACCTTTAAACAGGTTAACATTCACAGTGACGAGTACTCAGTGCATGCGCTGACCAGCTGGCAAGTGTCTTCACTGACATTTTCAACCTCTCCCTAGCCCAGTCTGTAATACCAATATATTTTTCAAGCCAACCACCATATAGTCCCTGTGCCCAAGAATGCTAAGGTAATCTTTCTAAATGACTACTGCCACGTAGCACTCACATCTGTAGCCGTGAAATGCTTTGAAAGCCTGGTCATGGCTCACGTCAACACCATCATCCCAGAAACACTGGATCCACTCCAATTCACATACCGCCCCAACAAATCCATAGATGACGGCAATTATTTTGCACTCCACACTGCCTTTTCCCACCTGGTCAAAAGGAACACCTATTTGACTACAGCTCCACGTTCAACCCCATAGTGCCCTCAATGCTCATCACTAAGCTAAGGAGCCTGGGACTGAACACCTCCTACCCAGAAAGGATTTGATATTGAGATAAAAACAGCTGCATTGAACCTTTTTAAAAAGCAACTTGTCTGGCAGCCTCTAATAAAAATGTGTCCACCTCTCAAAGTACAAGCAACATGGAAGCCCTTTGAGCCGTCACATACCACACCGCCACATTGAGTCTCTGTGCCACTGTGGGCATTTAAAACACGCTAACTGGGTACCATTCACTTACAGCGGTTTTTTTCGGTTAGAAAAATGCTAATATTAGCAGTTGGTGTCAGTAAAAACCAAGGATGGGATTACAGCCTTTCTTTGTCCATAGACTGCATTTATGCAATTTAGCTGAAATTATCCCTTTAATTAAGATTTTACAAGTTGAAGTGGCTTTGGTTGAGTAGGGCTATTCTCTGTCAACTCCAATGATGTCATGTTTACGGCTCACAGGAAGTTGGTGGTCACCTTATTTGGGGAGGATGGGCTCGTGGTAATGATGTCAAACATGGTTTCCATGTGTTCGATGCCATTCCATTCACGCCGTTCCAGCCATTATAATAAGGCGTCCTCCCCTCAGCAGTCTACACTGGTTGGGCTCATTGATGGTCTTCTTGCATGTAGCCATTTGTTTTAAACAACTGCTGCTTGTTCTCTGTAACAGATGGAGGACATAGACGCCATGTTCACTGACCTGCTGGGAGAGATGGACCTCCTAACACAGGTAAGTTATCACTGGGACCACTCTTATTCATAAACTACACTTCCCATGATTCATCAGAACATCAGCAACTGTGTTAAATTGTTTTTTTTATTGAGGCTGTAGCGGTTTTTAACCCAAGGACTACAGCTGTAAATTAGCCTTTTCATTTTCAATGTATTCTTTTTTAAATTAATATAGAGAAGATGTTGATTTATTATGAATGAAGTAAAAGTGAATGATGAGAAGTAATATCATCTGGTTTGAGTAATGGACGCAAGCCACTGATTGTAAGGTCATCGTAGGATGAAGATGTCCTCAAGCACTTTTGGTCCTCCATGACACTATTATGTATGTAGCCAGACGAAACATTTTGACACAAATAGAATACTGGCTAAGGCCTAAAGTATGTGCATTGTATGCCATGCATTAAACTCCTCTTAAAGGGACATTTCTGTATTTTACACCTTAACGTTAGATTTTTAGTACCTTTTATTTAAACTAGGTAAGCCAGTTAAGAACATATTCTTATTTACAATAATGGTCTACCCCGGCCCAATTGTGCACTGCCCTATGGGTCTCCCATTCTTGGCCAGATCCAGTCCCTGGATTCAAACCAGGGACTGCAGTGACACCTTTTGCACTGAGATGCAGTGCCTTAGACCGCTGCGCCACTTGGGAGCCCAAAGTAGTCTATGGACCGGGAGAAACTATAATCCATGGCTTGGTTTTGTTTAAACAACCATTACAAACTTCAGCTAACTTAAGCCACCGCTAGCTAAACATCAATGAAAGTGATAGGGACAAACAAGGAATAGACATTTTAAAAATAACCGAATTAACTCAATATCGGGTTTGATGCTGACAAATCCCTTCCATTGATTTTCAGCTGATTGCGCTAGATAAAGTTAGCTGAAGTTTATAGTGGCTGTTAAAAACATGGATTACATATTCTCCAGGCCCATAGACTACTTTCAGGGTGAGGAACCATCTAACATCAAGTTGTAAAATATGGATCTTCCCCTTTTAATGAATGTAGATCTAAGGACAGGATTGGTCCTAAATGGCAATACATTAAAATCGAACACTACGTAATGGGTCAATTAAACCTCATATGGAGAACCACAAATGTGTCACTGTCTAACAGGGTCTTATCCAAATTAGGAAGAAAACCATTTTTATTTGAATAATCATTCTTCCTGAATTTAAGAGGATCAAATGTAATCCAATTATGACCATGATTGGATTTATACACAATTTGGGTTATTGCCTGGGAGCATGCAGGCTAATCAGACCTCAGAATCCATCCATGGTTTGCTACCCAATGACTCAAAGGGCTAAAGGTTTAATTGAGCGTGGCTTTGAACATGAAAACAGATGTTTGTCTCTACGTTCATCAGGTTTCATGTGTGCCAGGGGAGATCCTATGCAGGTCGGCAGGTCGCCCACTTCTATAGACTGTTTAAGATATAGAATTACTGGTGTTGCCTGCTGGGGATATTTATGAAAACATTGCATTACATCTTTAATAATCAGTTTCTCTCTGACATCACATCATTGACTTAATGCAGAATTATAGCTTTCTTCTTTTATATTTCTGTTATCTTTCTATTTGACATAAAAAAAAAAATACAAGGTCTGAATTCTGACTGTGTTCCACACAGCTTATAAGCATGGCTACCCAGAACGGAATGGTTTTCTAGAGGGCTTTCTTGGAATTAACTTACAAATGCTGCAAACATTGTTGGAGTGTTCTCTACACTCTTAGAAAAAAAAGGTTCTATCTAGAACCTCCCCGAAGGAGAACCCTTTGAAGAACCCTTTTGAATTCCACAGAGGGTTCTACATGGAACCCAAAATAGTTCTACCTGGAACCGAAAAGGGTTCTACCTGGAACCTAAAAGGGTTCAACCTGGAACCAAAAAAGGTTCTCCTATGGGGACAGCCGAAGAACCCATTTGGAACCCTTTTTTTGTAAGAGTGTATGTAAAACATACAATTCCTGTCTGTTCATGTCCTAAAATATCTGTATTCAAACTCTTCATCTGAACCCTTTGTCTTGACAGAGTCTTGGGTATGAAACGGACTCCTCAGAAATATCATCCAGCAGTTCACAGATAGAAAACAACTTCTCTATTGGGTTCACAGATTTGAAAGGTGAAAAACACCAGCAACACTAGGTCATCAAACAGTTATCTCTAGAGTTGATGCATATGACATACTGTAAATGTATTTCAAGCCTTGCTTGCCAATAACAACCTTACTAAGCACATTTGACTAGTACACGAGTTAGACTGGTAAAGTAATTAACTAGAAGGGAAGTAGTTGTGTTGTCCCATTTACCCACAACCCTTTTTGATCAGACAAACCCTACCTCCTCTAATTTTCATCTTCCTCTCTGGTAGAATCTCTAAATGAGCTAGAGGATCACGACCTTGACGCTCTGATGGCTGATCTGGGGTCAGATTTGACGGAGACAGAGGAGACACTGAATGCAGCCAAGACGGGACATGTCCACACACAACAGCACAAGTCTGGCCTCTACACCCCGCAACAAAATGTCCAAGCACCTATCCCCTCCTCCTCCTCCTCTCTCCCTCCTGAACCCTCTGAACCACTGCTAGCGGTAACTTCCCATAGATATACTGTACGCTGTAATGTGTGACTGACTGGGGTTGGAACGCGGGTTTCCTGCTCACCACAAGACTGTTAGCCCTCTGAGCTAAAAGCTAGGCATTAGCCAGGGGAGCTAATGTAAGTCTTCAGGTCTCAGGCAAGAACACATAACTATTTATGTTATAAATGCAGGGGTACACAACATCAGGCCCTTGAGTTCTGCAGTTATTTATATTTCTGTATATCAAGGCATTTTAACCTTTCTGTTTTTGTAGCTATTTACTTCCGACATACAGTAAAAGGTAGCACTGCTTTACACTCTTGCTCTTTTAATTAAACATTATACCTTCCTTTTTCCAGGGAGAGGCTGAAGCACAAGCCAAAGCCGACAAAATCAAGCTGGCTCTGGAGAAGCTAAAAGAAGCCAAAGTTAAGAAGGTACATTGGGTTAATTTCACTAAACCGGCTATAATAGCAGCTTCACTTTGTGAGGAGTTGAGATACCTCTATATCATGTATATCACTGTGAGGTTTGGAGGAAAACACCTATATATATATATATATATATATATATACACTCCCCTCCATATGTATTTGGACAGTGATGCTAAAATTGTAAATGACAGCTCTATACTGCAGCATTTCGGATTTGAGATCAAATGGTTCCTATGAGGCAACAATCCAGAATGTAACCTTTCATTTCACGTCCTAATGGGCAAAACATCATCCGAAACACCACCAAAACATCATCCGAAACACATCCAAAACATCATCCGAAACACATCCAAAACATCATCCGAAACACAACCAAAACATCATCCGAAACACAACCAAAACATCATCCGAAACACACAGAAACACATCCAAAACATCATCCGAAACACATCCAAAACATCATCCGAAACACAACCAAAACATCATCCGAAACACAACCAAAACATCATCCGAAACACACAGAAACACATCCAAAACATCATCCGAAACACATCCAAAACATCATCCGAAACACAACCAAAACATCATCCGAAACACAACCAAAACATCATCCGAAACACACAGAAACACATCCAAAACATCATCCGAAACACATCCAAAACATCATCCGAAACACAACCAAAACATCATCCGAAACACACAGAAACACAACCAAAACATCATCCGAAACACATCCAAAACATCATCCGAAACACAACCAAAACATCATCCGAAACACACAGAAACACAACCAAAACATCATCCGAAACACATCCAAAACATCATCCGAAACACAACCAAAACATGCCGTAAATGCATCCAACAAGTTTGTCAAGTCACAAGCTTGATAAAGTCATTGTGTGCAAGGGATATGTGGCCAAATACTCAACTTTTGGCTACTTTACACTAATAAGTCAAATCTGTCCAAATACTTATGACATCTTAAAATGGAGGGGACTAGGTACATAAAGTGCTTTCATTTCTAAACTGTGAAACAGACATGTATAAAACAAAAAAAACTCAAATTTAAGGTGACATTTTCTACTATGAAACATTTGATCTCAAATCCAAAATGCTTGATTATAGAGACACATTTAACATGTTAGCTTTACTGTCCAAATACATACGGAGGGGAGTGTAGATGCACATCACTCTAGTAATCATTGTGAAATGCTCTTCACATAGAAATAGAATGACTAGAATGGCTATCCCCATTCAAGTCAATGATCTGTGATGGGTGAACCGGTGGCCATATTGAGTGTTTCCCAATAAATACTTATATGTCTATGGTTGTTCCTATGTACATCCTTGTAGTTGGTGGTCAAGGTGATGATGAGCGATGGCAGCTCCAAGACACTGATGGTGGACGAGAGACAGACGGTGAGGGACGTGCTGGATAATCTGTTTGAGAAGACCCACTGCGACTGCAGCATGGACTGGAGCCTATGTGAGACCAACCCTGAGCTGCAGGCTGGTGAGGCTCACACACCAGACCTGGGTTCAAATAGTATTTGTTTCTGTCAAATACTTTGAGCGTTTGCTTGAGCCTGACTGAAATGGCAGTTTGGTGTCGGGTTTGTACTTTTTAGACTCTTCCATTGGTTCCATTGCACCAAGTAAGTTCAGTCAAGTGCAGTCAAAGTATTAATGGTATGTTTAAGATATGATATTGTACAGTATGATTTAATGTACATCATTTTCAGAAAGCAATTGAAGTTCCTATTTTTTCTCAATACAGAAAG
This sequence comes from Oncorhynchus mykiss, assembly GCF_013265735.2. Taxonomy (NCBI): domain Eukaryota; kingdom Metazoa; phylum Chordata; class Actinopteri; order Salmoniformes; family Salmonidae; genus Oncorhynchus; species Oncorhynchus mykiss. The sequence goes on along the minus strand of NC_048592.1, from coordinate 34,877,610 downwards.
GGGGTTTGAAGACCATGAATATCTGGTGGAGTCTCTTTCTGCATGGACACGAGACAGTGAAAACAAAATCCTTTTCCTTCTGAGACCCAACAAATATCTCCTCTTCAAAGACCCCCAGGTGAGTACAGTAGAGACCTGGGAAGTATTGATTCGGCACCAAACGGAATAACATTTATTGAAACAGGGAGGAAACTACTTGAACTTCACCAAAAACAAATGTCAATTTGTGTTTTCTGTTGCAAAATGTTTTAAAACATTTACTGTTGCTTGCCCTTATGACCATGGCCCAGAGTTCACACAAAACAGTGAACTGTTCTTTCTAATTTAACAGTGAAATGGTATGTTGCATGGTTGCTACATACAGTGCCTTGCGAAAGTATTCGGCCCCCTTGAACTTTGCGACCTTTTGCCACATTTCAGGCTTCAAACATAAAGATATAAAACTGTATTTTTTTGTGAAGAATCAACAACAAGTGGGACACAATCATGAAGTGGAACGACATTTATTGGATATTTCAAACTGTTTTAACAAGTCAAAAACTGAAAAATTGGGCGTGCAAAATTATTCAGCCCCTTTACTTTCAGTGCAGCAAACTCTCTCCAGAAGTTCAGTGAGGATCTCTGAATGATCCAATGTTGATCTAAATGACGAATGATGATAAATACAATCCACCTGTGTGTAATCAAGTCTCCGTATAAATGCACCTGCACTGTGATAGTCTCAGAGGTCCGTTAAAAGCGCAGAGAGCATCATGAAGAACAAGGAACACACCAGGCAGGTCCGAGATACTGTTGTGAAGAAGTTTAAAGCCGGATTTGGATACAAAAAGATTTCCCAAGCTTTAAACATCCCAAGGAGCACTGTGCAAGCGATAATATTGAAATGGAAGGAGTATCAGACCACTGCAAATCTACCAAGACCTGGCCGTCCCTCTAAACTTTCAGCTCATACAAGGAGAAGACTGATCAGAGATGCAGCCAAGAGGCCCATGATCACTCTGGATGAACTGCAGAGATCTACAGCTGAGGTGGGAGACTCTGTCCATAGGACAACAATCAGTCGTATATTGCACAAATCTGGCCTTTATGGAAGAGTGGCAAGAAGAAAGCCATTTCTTAAAGATATCCATAAAAGTGTTGTTTAAAGTTTGCCACAAGCCACCTGGGAGACACACCAAACATGTGGAAGAAGGTGCTCTAGTCAGATGAAACCAAAATTGAACTTTTTGGCAACAATGCAAAACGTTATGTTTGGCGTAAAAGCAACACAGCTGAACACACCATCCCCACTGTCAAACATGGTGGTGGCAGCATCATGGTTTGGGCCTGCTTTTCTTCAGCAGGGACAGGGAAGATGGTTAAAATTGATTGGAAGATGGATGGAGCCAAATACAGGACCATTCTGGAAGAAAACCTGATGGAGTCTGCAAAAGACCTGAAACTGGGACGGAGATTTGTCTTCCAACAAGACAATGATCCAAAACATAAAGCAAAATCTACAATGGAATGGTTCAAAAATAAACATATCCAGGTGTTAGAATGGCCAAGTCAAAGTCCAGACCTGAATCCAATCGAGAATCTGTGGAAAGAACTGAAAACTGCTGTTCACAAATGCTCTCCATCCAACCTCACTGAGCTCGAGCTGTTTTGCAAGGAGGAATGGGAAAAAATTTCAGTCTCTCGATGTACAAAACTGATAGAGGCATACCCCAAGCGACTTACAGCTGTAATCGCAGCAAAAGGTGGCGCTACAAAGTATTAACTTAGGGGGGCTGAATAATTCTGCACGCCCAATTTTTCAGTTTTTGATTTGTTAAAAAAGTTTGAAATATCCAATATATGTCCACTTCATGATTGTGTCCCACTTGTTGTTGATTCTTCACAAAAAAATACAGTTTTATATCTTTATGTTTGAAGCCTGAATTGTGGCAAAAGGTCACAAAGTTCAAGGGGGCAGAATACTTTCGCAAGGCACTGTATGTCTCTATTTTTGCCAACTTTTTACCAAATGAAAGAGTTGGTTATAGTAGACAAACTGGCAGCCAAGCTCTGTGTTTTAGTTCCATTATTGATATCCCTGTGCTGACATTTATATTTCTATTTATTATGGATCCCCATTAGTTCCTGCCAAGACAGCAGCTACTCTTCCTGGGGTTTATTATGGATCCCCATTAGTTCCTGCCAAAACAGCAGCTACTCTTCCTGGGGTTTATTATGGATCCCCATTAGTTCCTGCCAAAACAGCAGCTACTCTTCCTGGGGTTTATTATGGATCCCCATTAGTTCCTGCCAAAACAGCAGCTACTCTTCCTGGGGTTTATTATGGATCCCCATTAGTTCCTGCCAAAACAGCAGCTACTCTTCCTGGGATCCAGCAAAATTAAGGCAGTTTATACCATTTTAAAACATTACAATACATTCACAGATTTCACAACACACTGTGTGCCCTCAGGCCCCTACTCTACCACTACCTCATATTTACAGAACTAAATCCGTGTGTGTGTATAGTGCGTATGTTATTGTGTGTGTGTGTGTGTGTGTGTGTGTGTGTGTGTGTGTGTGTGTGTGTGTGTGTGTGTGTGTGTGTGTGTGTGTGTGTGTGTGTGTGTGTGTGTGTGTGTGTGCGCATGTGTGCATGTGTGTGCATGTGTCTGTGCCACTGTTTGTGTTGCTTCACAGTCCCCTCCGTTCCATAAGGTGTTGTTTTTTTAATCTTTTTTTTGTTTTATCTAACATTGTCTTTTCACCTCCAAGATATTCTACCTATGGAAGAAACATAAACAATTTATGAATGAGATAAAAGAATGCCATAAGGAACTTCTGCTAAAGGTGAGTTATCATCACAAACACACCTATAGAGGATTCTGTAGCCTATATAGTAAACACATTCACTGTACTAATATTTTGTTGAAGGAGTTCTCCTTCCTCTATAGCAAATCAGATTTATCCAAAACCCTCAAACACTTCCACACACACCTCATTTTAAACGTCTGAATCCAGGAACATTTTGAGGGTCCGTCTGTCATCGTCCCAGACCTGGAGGGGCCGCTGTATCTGAGGGAGGACAGGAAGAAATCGTGGAAACGTCGCTACTTCCTGCTCAGAGCTTCTGGGATATACTACGTGCCTAAAGGAAAGACAAAGGTACAGGAAGTGACATAATAACCATCAAAGTCCAGCAAGTCCCGTAAACATCTTGTCCAAACATAGAAAGTATTTTTGATATACAGTATTACAGGCCATTTCTAAACTTTTACAGAGACCTATACATGTTGTTTCTACATAGAACTGAGGTAAACCAGTTTTTTTTATTTTATTAGTGAGGACGTCTACATTCATTCCTTCATATTGGGACATTTCCCACTAAAACAGTGCTGTAGGAAATCCTTAATAACTTACTGCATCTTCAGTAATATGATCCATACTGAACTGAATTCTGCTTGTCCGTTTTTTTAAATGTTTTTCTCCCTTGGCAGACATCCAGGGACCTGGCGTGCTTCATTCAGTTTGACAAAGTCAACATCTACACCACCACTGATTACAAACAGAAGTACAAAGCACCCACTAACTTCTGCTTCATCCTCAAGGTAGGCCATCCACTTCAGAGGAAACAATAGCATGATGGTTATTCATTTATTTTTCTTCTCCCATCAACACCCTGAGGTAACACACACACACACACACACACACACACACACACACACTCTCACACACACTCTCACACACACATACACACACACTCTCACACACACACACACACACACACACACACACACACACACACACACACACACACACTTTTGACAGGCTGAAAAAAGCACAGGGTTAGTGACATTGTGATGGCCCTGGAGTAATTGTGGGGGTTAACTCAGCCTCCTCATCAGGAAGAGGCGTTGTCGTGCCCTCTTCACGACTGTGTTGTTGTGTGTGGACCATGATAATTCCTTAGTGATGTGGACACCGAGGAACTTGAAGCTCTCTACCTGCTCCACTAAGCCCTGTCAATGTGGATGGGGGCGTGCTCGGCCTTGCATGGTTTGCAATACAATACAAATGCAAAGTTTTGAGGGCCAGCAAGGCAACAAATATTTGAATGTTTGCATGTTTAAATATAAAAAATGTTAACAGGAAGTTGTGTCCTATTGTGTCTACTATAACACATTGCCACGACGCCACCACACACCAACATCTGACGTGGATGTTGCTATAGTTTAGTGTGGTCCATCAGAGATCACTATCTATTATGAGGAACGAAAGAGAGACAGAGAGAGAGAAAGAGACAGAGACAGAGAGACAGGTCGAGAAAGAGAGAGACAGGGAGAGACAGAGAGAGAAAGGGAGAAAAAGTGAAATGGAGACAGAGAGAGAAACATAAAGAGAGAGACAGAGAGAGACAGCGAGAGAGACAGAAAAATAATGAAAGCAGGGGGAGTGAGGTGTCAAGAGAGAAAGAGAAATGAGAGAGAACGAGAGAATGAGAGAGAGAGAGAAAGAGAGAAGCAGACAGACAATCAGGCAGACAGACAGAGACAGACAGTTATCAACTTAAACGACCTGTCAGTCATCAAGAGGCTTTTTAATAAGGAAACGTTTCCCCTACAGAGAATATAATTTTCTCAGACAAAGAATGACAGCAGGGGGAGTGAGGTGTCAGTTGGTTGAAGTGGAGGGCAGGTCTGACACATGCTGGGTTGTGGCGTCCCTTCAAAAGAGCGCTCAGGGTCGGGTACTTAGAACCTTGCAGCTGGGTTGAGCTGTGTCTGATGGTCCTTAGTTTGCAACTACAATTCACCACTCAACCCCAATGTTCTCTCTGGGTTGAAATACTACTTGAAATCTTTCTACTACGTTGAGCTTTGTTTTCTTAAGCCTGCTTGGAGTGCCAGATGGGAGGAGTTTGCGCTTTTTCTACTATCCTATTTTTTTTTAACTTTAATTTTTATTTAACTAGGCAAGTCAGTGAAGAACAAATTATTATTTACAATGACGCCCTACACCGGCCAAACCAGGAAGATGCTGGGCCAATTGTGCGCTGCCCTATGGGACTCCCAATCACAGCCAGTTGTGATACAGCCTGGATTTGAACCAGGGTGTCTGTAGTGACGCATCGAGCACTAAGGCAGTGCCTTAGATCGCTGCGCCATTCAGGAGCCCAAGATCTATCCCTATGTTATCTCTGTTATCTCTGTTACCTCTGTTATCTCTGTTTCATATTTTCAGGAAATGAACAGCTAAGTTGATGATAGTGATGGTTCTCATGGTAAGGTCAACCAGTAAGGAAGTGAATGTAGTTTAATGTAGTTCACAAGAATGGACTTATATTAGTCTGACTGACCTGTAACTGTTAACAAGTAAGAACATTTTAGAAGAGGTCAGTTACAATACGTCACAATAGGTCCGTTATAATAGGTCAGTTATAATAGGTCAGTTACAGTAGGTCAGTTACAATAGGTCAGTTACAATAAGTAAGTTATAATAGGTCAGTTATAATAGGCCGCAATAGGTCAGTTATAATAGGTCAGTTATAATAGGTCAGTTACAATAGGTCAGTTATAATAGGTCAGTTACAATAGGTCAGTTATAATAGGTCAGTTACAATAGGTCAGTTACAATAGGTCAGTTATAATAGGTCAGTTACAATAGGTCAGTTACAATAGGCCAGTTATAATAGGTTACAATAGGTCAGTTACAATAGGCTGCAATAGGTCAGTTATAATAGGTCAGTTATAATAGGTCAGTTATAATAGGTCAGTTATAATAGGTCAGTTACAATAAGTCAGGTATAATAGGTTGAAATAGGTCAGTTATAATAGGTCAGTTACAATAAGTCAGTTACAATAGGTCGCAATAGGTCAGTTATAATAGGTCAGTTATAAAAGGTCTCAATAGGCCAGTTATACTAGGTTAGTTATTATAGGTCACAATAGGTCAGCTACAATAGGTCAGTTATAATAGGTCAGTTACAATAGGTCAGTTATAATAGGTTACAATAGATCAGTTACAATAGGCCATAATAGGTCAGTTATAATAGGTCAGTTATAATAGGTCAGTTATAATAGGTCACAATAGGTTAGTTATAATAGGTCACAATAGGTAAGTTACAATAGGTCAGTTACAATATGTCAGTTACAATAGGCCAGTTATAATAGGCCAGTATTAATAGGTCAGTTATAATAGGTCACAATAGGTCAGTTATAATATGCTGCAATAGGTTAGTTATAATAGGTCAGTTACAATAAGTCAGTTATAATAGGTTGCAATAGGTCAGTTATAATAGGTCAGTTACAATAAGTCAATTATAATAGGTCACAATAGGTCAGTTACAATAGGTCAGTTACAATAGGTTACAATAGGTCAGTTATAGGTCAGTTACAATAGGTCAGTTACGATAAGTCAGTTATAATAGGTCAGTTATAATAGGTCAGTTACAATAGGTCAGTTATTATTGTTTTATTTTTATTTTACCTTTATTTAACTAGGCAAGTCAGTTAAGAACAAATTCTTATTTTCAATGACGGCCTAGGAACAGTGGGTTAACTGCCTGTTCAGGGGCAGAACGACAGAGTTGTACCTTGTCAGCTCAGGGGTTTGCTCAAGTCCAATGCTCTAACCACTAGGCTACCCTGCCGCCCCAGTTATAATAGGTTGCAATAGGTCAGTTATAATAGGCCAGTTACAATAAGTCAGTTATAATAGGTCAGTTATAATAGGCCACAATAGGTTAGTTATAATAGGTCACAATAGGTCAGTTACAATAGGTTGCAATAGGTCAGTTATAATAGGCCAGTTACAATAAGTCAGTTATAATAGGTCAGTTATAATAGGCCACAATAGGTTAGTTATAATAGGTCACAATAGGTCAGTTACAATAGGTCAGTTACAATAAGTCATAGGTCAGTTATAACAGGTCATAGGTCAATTATAATAGGTCATAGGTCAGTTATAACAGGTCATAGGTCAGTTATAATAGGTCATAGGTCAGTTATAATAGGTCATAGGTCAGTTATAATAGGTCATAGGTCAGTTATAACAGGTCAGAACCATGTCTGACAGTGATTTGTTTTTAAAGGTACATCACCGGAAGTTGAGTTCCTAACTGTTACCTTGAACTTGAGCTTATATTTCCACGTTACGGTTTATAACGGCAACATACGAGCTGAATCCATTTCTGAGGCAAAAATTTGGTGTGACAAAAAAGTGTATCTTCAAATAAGAGTTTTGATTTAAAACAGGCAACAAAGTTATGGTTCAAATTAGGGGCCTTTTATTTTTTTACCTCACCATTTATTTTGGGTGTATGGGAATGTTCATGCATTCTTAACATGATCGAGAAAGGTTCTTACCATTGCTAGTGAAGTACACATGGAGCTCCATCATAGGTCGCCTCCTGCAGGCTTGTTGATGAACTTCTAAAACAATAAATACTGGACTCCTTGAACAAAGACGTATTGCATCAAGCATCGATGCAGTCTCTCCTGACAGACATTGCATGCATGGGAGAATTAGCTGTAGGTGCGTTGATTACCATCAATACAATATGTTCTGGTCTTGCCCTGTAGCATCCTCAGATCCAGAAGGAGTCCCAGTACATCAGGTTCCTGTGTTGTGACGATGAGCACACTCTCTCCCTCTGGGTCAACTCCATCAGAGTAGCCAAGGTTAGACTTTACTCATACCCTTTACTCTACTCATACCCTTTACTCTACTCATACCCTTTACTCTACTCATACCCTTTACTCTACTCATACCCTTTACTCTACTCATACCCTTTACTCTACTCATACCCTTTCCTCTACTCATAACCTTTCCTCTACTCATACCCTTTACTCTACTCATACCCTTTATTCATACCCTTTACTCTACTCATACCCTTTATTCATACCCTTTCCTCTACTCATACCCTTTACTCTACTCATACCCTTTACTCTACTCATACCCTTTCCTCTACTCATAACCTTTCCTCTACTCATACCCTTTACTCTACTCATACCCTTTATTCATACCCTTTCCTCTACTCATACCCTTTACTCATACCCTTTACTCTACTCATACCCTTTACTCTACTCATACCCTTTACTCTACTCATACCCTTTACTCTACTCATACCCTTTCCTCTACTCATACCCTTTACTCTACTCATACCCTTTACTCTACTCATACCCTTTACTCTACTCATACCCTTTATTCATACCCTTTACTCTACTCATACCCTTTATTCATACCCTTTCCTCTACTCATACCCTTTACTCTACTCATACCCTTTACTCTACTCATACCCTTTCCTCTACTCATACCCTTTCCTCTACTCATACCCTTTACTCTACTCATACCCTTTACTCTACTCATACCCTTTACTCTACTCATACCCTTTACTCTACTCATACCCTTTACTCTCTTGTGTGTACCTACCCGTATCTATCTTTGTTTAGTATGGGGCCACCCTGTATCACAACTATCAGAAGGCAGTGAGGAGAGCCTTAACCACCACCTCCACTCTGCATGTGACCAGTCTGCCTGTCTCCAGCCCTCCCACACATTCTACTGGGCACATAGGTGACACACACACACACACACGCGACACACACACGACACACACACACACACACACACACACTCTAAATAATATATGATTTTCCTTTCCTCAGCAACAGTGAGGGCCAATGGACATCCTGATCAGGACGACTTCTCTGAACCGCCCCCAGACTTTATTCCCCCGCCCCCTCCTGGGTGGAGCTCTGGGGTCTAGGGATGGAGCTCCGCCCACTCACCCATGACTTCTGTAGAGGACGTTCTCAACCTACCTACCTACAGACAGACAAGCCCAGTGTTCATGAACCAGAGCGATGCTTTTAAAAAATAGCATCTCGGGAGGTGACAGGCCCTGCTCCAATAATTCAAAATGCATTCTTCCTTTCTTCCCTCCTTCTTTAAGTAACTGATCTGACAAGATATGATTGGACAACGCAATGCAGTGGAGACATTTCCAAACCAGTGACTGATGGGAAAGGGGGGATACCTAGTCAGTTGAATAGGGAAAGGGGGGATACCTAGTCAGTTGAATAGGGAAAGGGGGGATACCTAGTCAGTTGTATAGGGAAAGGGGGATACCTAGTCAGTTGTATAGGGAAAGGGGGGATACCTAGTCAGTTGTATAGGGAAAGGGGGGATACCTAGTCAGTTGTATAGGGAAAGGGGGGATACCTAGTCAGTTGAATAGGGAAAGGGGGGATACCTAGTCAGTTGTATAGGGAAAGGGGGGATACCTAGTCAGTTGTATAGGGAAAGGGGGGATACCTAGTCAGTTGTATAGGGAAAGGTGGGATACCTAGTCAGTTGTATAGGGAAAGGGGGGATACCTAGTCAGTTGTATAGGGAAAGGGGGGATACCTAGTCAGTTGAATAGGGAAAGGGGGAATACCTAGTCAGTTGTATAGGGAAAGGTGGGATACCTAGTCAGTTGAATAGGGAAAGGGGGGATACCTAGTCAGTTGTATAGGAAAAGGTGGGATACCTAGTCAGTTGTATAGGGAAAGGTGGGATACCTAGTCAGTTGCACAACTGAATGCATTCAACCGAAATGTGTCTTCCGCATTTAACCCAACCCCCGCGATGCATGTTCTTGGGTTATTTATGTATTGAATTGTATTATTTATGTAATAAGTCAGAATTATTAAAACCTAAGTTAACCACAGTAAAGCTATGTTGTAATTGCAACCTGATGAAGATGTACAGCATGTTGTTATGCCGCTTTATCAACACAGACATAATTGGCTAAGCCAGATCAATTCCTATAGTATTTATTACATGCTGACGGGCAGATGAACATCTCTTTGGCATTGTGCTTCATGTCTAGCATGCAAACTCCCGTTTCTATCTGTTAGTTGACAATTAACTTTACTGTTGGTCATTGACCTTACTTCAATGAAAAACTGTGATGTAGAGTTGCTATGGATAGTGCGTTGCAATGAAATGACTAAGTCATATGTGTGTGTGTGTGTGTGTGTGTGTATTAATGAGTAGTATTATTGAGTAGTATTATTGGGTGTTAAATTGTTTGGCAAAAACGCCATAGAAACTAATTGGATTTCCAATTAGCTCTTAATAATAGATTTACAGTCACGCACGCATACATTTTAATGTACAAGTGGTCCCGGGAATCAAACCCACTATCTTGATATTGCAAGCTCCATACTCTATCAACTGAGATACAGAGGACAATTCTACCACTCTTCCCTCTTCTTTAACTGTCCCAAAGAGAAATCCCCCACCAAAGAGCAGCTTCATGTGTTGTTTCGGTGAGCTGTTTATTACAAAAAAGACTGTACATAAATGTAAATGAACACATTATATATACAAACCAGGGGCTCTATTCGATCCGCATCGCAGAAGTTCAGCTTTACAGCAAGAAGGCAATGTTCCCACTTTAGCGATGACGCCATTCACGATAAACACTGCATATATCGGCTCAATCGGAGACGGCATTCACAGCAAAACACTGCATATTATCGGCTCAATCAGAGATTCCCTTTCAATATCTATTACGGCATTTGTAACGGCTTCAGCTTTCCAGATTGGATAGAGCCCCAAGAAACGAGACGAGAAATATCACATTCTGTTCCCATGAACAGTCCAAGTTACAGATACACTTTTTCCACATTTCATCTAATAAAACAGACATCAAATCAAGGCGCATTGTGCCGTGGAGCCCCGAAATGTTTCACGTTTTAGTGGTAAACATAGTGGTTGTCTAATAATATTTTTCTAGGAAAATATAAATAAATCACAATCCAAACTGCTACCAAACCATGACCGGCAGTCTCAGACAGAGTCTTTCAAAACAATCACTTGCAGTGCTGGAAATGCTTAGGTAGAAAAAAGTTGTTTCTCACAAAATTGACCTCTGATGGAAGAGTTAAAAGTACAATCAATAACTGGATGTAGTGGCAAATTATTATTCACAATAAAAAAAAATGAAATGTTTTTGTTGTTGTTGATGTAGTCATGCATACATTGAGGTTGAATACTGTTCATGTTGATTATGTTGGCATTGCACGGTCAGCACGTGGCAAGCTTTTAACATCCCTTTGTCTGTGCGACATGTCTACTTCATAGTGTCATCACCGTAACCTGTTCTTAACATTACTGATGGCTCAAATAAACCTCAAACGTCAGTACGTAAGAGGTATGGACATCCGTCCACAAGCAGCCTACATCTTGGCATGGAAGTATTTCATCATAAACTGTATTCAGTCATAGATAGCATCATGTCATGTTTGCAAGAAAGTCATGTATTACGATGCACTGAAATGTGTGTGGAATACGACTTCATCGAAAACGTGTGGCACAAATGTGTCTTCTTATTTTTTTTTAAGACAATCGTTTTAGTACATTTTGAGATAACAATGCACTGCTAAATTGTCTACATCCACTGTGATAGAAAGGATAGAGCAAGGGTGCGTTCAAGATTGAACATTTAGCATCGTGTTGCAAATCACCCTGTACTGCTCAATAGGTATGCTAGCAGCCTATACCGTTCTTTGATAGCCCGGCGTCCTTGTTTTGAGGTTGTGTTGCTAATGGAAGGTGATACTTGTTACCAAGCACCAAAGATAAGCACCTATCCAGACCCCACTGACAAAACTCAGGATGATATAACTTGAAAAAAAGATAACGCAACGGTCGGATAGCCTGAACGCAACCCGGTTGTCGCACATCAAAACCGTATAAAATTGAAGTCGTATAAAAAGCCATTGAGAACCAAGCAGACATTCTAACACAATGGAACCATGGTGGAACAAAAGTACAATAATCCGTTTCTTGACGTTTGCCATTTGAAGCAAAGCACATTTCAGGAACCATTTTCTACAGTAGCCTGACAGCATAAAAAATAAGCAAGATACACTTTATTTTCCACATAAAAAAACCAACAAAAAAAAAACATTCTTATCAAGTGATAATTGGCCGAGCCTAGGGTAGAAATGGCACTAAAAGAGAAAAATAAAATAATACCCGAAACACAACGACAAAATATGATTGGGTTAAACCATCTGTATCTGGCACAACTTGGCTTGCTGTTGACCAATCAAAAGACGCCGATGAACAAAAAAAAAAAAATCTCACAAGTAAAACACACTACTGGCAAACCAACTGTCAGCTTCACACATTACAGTATATACAAGTTATATAACAAAAACAACACATCACCAGAAATAAGAAAAATCACGTTCAGTTCTTTTTGACTTCTACACTCAGTATTCCCCTTTGATGTCCCCTATTCCCTGGCCCCTATTCCTGGTCCCTTGGCCCAGCTCCCCACCCCTCCTTTTCAACATGTAGCATAGTAAATAGACTATTTCGCTTCTTAACATCTGCGATTCGGACAAAAACAAACATTCGGTCATGTCCTAATGCACTTCTTTATGTTTGATTTCTTCTTCTTTTTTTCTATGTGTGTCTGTGAAAGTAAAATGTATATGTTGCTGTGTGGATAAGAGTTGCCCCCCCCCCCCCCCCCCCCCCCAAAAAGCCAACATCTTACTAAAACCTACCTTGTCGTTTCAAATACTAAACACAGCACTTGATTCAAAATGGTTGTTTTTTTTTGGTAACATCTTGGCATTTTTTTTCTCATTCAAAATGGCCACCCTTAGTCTGTGTAGTGCATGATGGACTCTACGTAGTTGCCGGGGAAGAGGCCGGTGACGCCGTTGCAGACGCCCTCGTACCAGCCATCATCGTTCTTCTTGATGATGTAGATGATGGAGCCCTCCATGAAGGACAGCTCGTCCTCCTTGTCCTTGGAGTAGTCATAAATGGCCACCACTGTAAAATACATTTGGTTTATTTATTCACTGTATTCTCTTATACATTAGCAATCCGACCACAGACAGAACAGAGTGAGAGAGGACAACTGCTGGGAATAGGGTTGTACTAGGATAACTTAGAGACATTACAGTACAGACTCAGTACTAATAATATAGTCGGCCTAAACCCAAGATATACAATTTATGGGTGTATAGTGTGTACTGCACTAAATTGGCCATCCAGATTTGGATACGTTTGACCGTCTGTGTCCACAGACATTTACTTTGTAAACAGCGCCTGAATCATGCTGAAACGGCGATCAGTGCCTGGTCTCTGTATCTTCGGTGGTACCAGTCAAACTCACCTTTCTCAGCGTAGGCCTTGGGGGCCCAGTGGGGGTCTCTGTCAGAGTAGGGGTCATTGTAGTGCACTACGGCCGCCTCCTCATCCCCCTGGTAGTCCACGGGCGGGGGCGGGGGAGGAGGCGAGGGCTCGTCAAACATGACCACGTCCTCGGGAGGGGGCGGTGGAGGGGGGACCGGGTCGTCTGTAACTGGACGAGGACGGGGAAGAAATGACGGACATTATGGAAGTGGAATTTAATCGACTGGTGTAGTAATTCTATTTATTTTCTGTGACATCAATAGGGTCAAGGGTTTCTCCTGACCATGTGACCTGACCAGGGAAAAACACCTAATTATACAGTACCAGTCAAAAGTTTAGACACCTACTCATTCAAGGGTTTTTCTTTATTTTTTATTATTTTATACTTTGAATAATAGTGAAGACCAAAACTATGAAATAACACATTATGGAATCATGTAGTAACCAAAAAAGGGTTAAACAAATCAAAATATATTTTATATTCTTCAAAGTAGTCGCCCTTTGCCTTGATGACAGCTTTGCACAGTCTTGACATTTTCTCAACCAGCTTCACCTGGAATTCTTTTCCAACAGTCTTGACGGAATTCCCACATATGCTGAGCACTTGTTGGCTGCTTTTCCTTCACTCTGCGGTCGAACTCATCCCAAACCTTCTCAGTTGGTTTGAAGTCGGGTGACTGTGGAGGCCAGGTCATCTGATGCAGCACTCCATCACTCTCCTTTTTGGTCAAATAGCCCTTACACGGCCTGGTGGTGTGTTGGGTTATTGTCCTGTTGAAAAACAAATGATAGTCCCACTAAGCGCAAACCAGATGGGATGGCGTATCGCTGCAGAATGCTGTGGTAGCCATGCTGGTTAAGTGTGCCTTGCATTCTAAATAAATCACTGACAGTGTCACCAGCAAAGCACACCCACACCTCCTCCTCCATGCTTCATGGTGGGAACCACACATGCGGAGATCATCCGTTCACCTACTCTGCGTCTCACAAAGACACGGCGGTTGGAACCAAAAATCTAAAATTTGGACTCATAAAACCAAAGGACAGATTTCCACCGGTCTAATGTCCATTACTCGTGTTTCTTGGCCCAAGCAAGTCTCTTCTTATTATTGGTGTCCTTTAGTAATGGTTTCTTTGCAGCAATTCGACCACGAAGGCCTAATTCGCACAGTCTCCTCTGAACAGTTGATGTTGAGATGTGTCAGTTTAAGTAACAATGTGAAGCATTTATCTTGGCTGCAATCTGAGGCTGGTAACTCTTATGAACTTATCCTCTGCAGCAGAGGTAACTCTGGGTCATCCTTTCCTGTGGTGGTCCTCATGAGAGCCAGTTTCATCAGGGCGCTTGATGGTTTTTGCGACTGCATATGAAGAAACTTTCAGTATTGACTGACCTTCATGTCTTAAAGTAATGACGGACTGTTGATTCTCTTTGCTTATTTGAGCTGTTCTTGCCATTATATGGACTTGGTCTTTTACCAGATAGGGCTATCTTCTGTTTACCACCCCTACCATGTCACAGCATAACTGATTGGCTCAAATGCATTACGAAGGAAAGAAATTCCACAAATGAACTTTTAACAAGGCACACCTGTTAATTGCTGGTTGAGAGAATACCAAGAGTGTGCAAAGCTGTCAAGGCAAAGGGTGGCTACTTTGAAGAATCACAAATATAAAATATATTTTGATTTGTGTAACACTTTTTTTGGTTACTACATGATTCCATAATGTGCTATTATTCTACAATGTAGAAAAATAGTACAAATAAAGAAAAACCCTTGAATGAGTAGGTGTATCCACACTTTTGACAGGTACTGTATGTATGCCAATTCAAATCTACAGCATGGTTTTCCATGTTTAGGTTATATATACAGTATATTAAAGCAGGGTTTTCCATGTTTAGGATATACTGCCTGTACCTACAGTATAATACATGAATACCATGCATGCAACAAGTATAATTTCAATAACCAGTTGTCATGGAATTGTTATGTCAGTCTTATGACAGGTTACCATCTACATGATGTATCGCCCACAGGCTGCTCATATAGTGTTATCAAAATGTCATATGAGCTCAGCTCTGCCACTCCAAACTGAGCAAACAACTTCCAAATGCCCCTACCAGTATGTTGCTCCTGAACATTATACAAACAAATCATGAATTCATATATTCTATTTTATGCATTATCCTGATCTTCCAGACATGTGATTACCTGTACTGGCCAGCAGATGGCATGACAGAGCATTCTTCTTAACTGTATTTTATTTAACTAGGCTAACTAAGTCAGTTAACAACAAATTCTTAATTACAATGACAGCCTAGGAACAGTGGATTAACTGCTTTGTTCAGGGGCAGAACAACAGATTTTTACCTTGTCAGCTCATGGATTCGATCGAACAACCTTCCGGCTCTAACCACTAAGCTACCTGCCGCCCCGGAAGAGAACCAGTAGTTCAGAGACCTATAGCTCCTGAAGGTC
Organism: Oncorhynchus mykiss; assembly: GCF_013265735.2. Taxonomy (NCBI): domain Eukaryota; kingdom Metazoa; phylum Chordata; class Actinopteri; order Salmoniformes; family Salmonidae; genus Oncorhynchus; species Oncorhynchus mykiss. The sequence goes on along the minus strand of NC_048592.1, from coordinate 34,861,942 downwards.
TAAACGCTAAAAAATGACCGGAAGGATGAAACTGGGATCTGAAAGCTGGAAAAACACCTGAATAAGGACACGGAGGCATTGGGAGGGTCACTGTGCTTGACTTGGCTGAGACTATGCAGTTTTCCAAATCTTAAGTCAAGTGTGTTCAGTGAACAGAGATGGAAGCATAGAACACTCTCCACTGTCTCTCAGTGACCATGGCAACAGACAAGACATGGAAGGGGTGTGTTTAAAGGCAGTAGGGAGCGTGTGAAAAGGGCATGACAGACAAGACATGGACGGGGTGTGTCTAAAGGCAGTAGGGAGCATGTGAAAAAGGGCATGACAGACAAGACATGGAAGGGGTGTGTCTAAAGGCAGTAGGGAGCATGTGAAAAAGGCATGACAGACAAGACATGGAAGGGTGTGTCTAAAGGCAGTAGGGGGTGTGTGAAAAAGGCATGACAGACAAGACATGAAAGGGGTGTGTTTAAAGGCAGTAGGGGGCGTGTGAAAAAGGCATGACAGACAAGACATGAAAGGGGTGTGTCTAAAGACAGTAGGGGGTGTGTGAAAAAGGCATGACAGACAAGACATGAAAGGGGTGTGTCTAAAGACAGTAGGGGGTGTGTGAAAAAGGCATGACAGACAAGACATGAAAGGGGTGTGTCTAAAGACAGTAGGGGGTGTGTGAAAAAGGCATGACAGACAACATAAAAGGGGATTAATAGGTCCTGGTTTGATATGTAGGACTGAGGAAGTCGTTTTGATGTTACCCGTGTGTGTGTGTGTGAGAGACTTACTGGTCTCCTGAACTCTGGCCACAAAGCCGGTCAGGGGGATCTGAGGTGTCAGCTGGACCATAGGAGGAGGAGGAGGAGCTACAGACACTGGAAGCAGCAACAAGGTCAGGCAGAAAGAGGGACAGACAGACCAGAGAGAGAGACAGGCAGAAAGACCAGAGAGAGAGAGAGACAGACCAGAGAGAGAGAGAGACAGACAGACAGACCAGAGAGAGAGAGACAGACCAGAGAGAGAGAGACAGACCAGAGAGAGAGAGACAGACAGACAGAAAGACAGACCAGAGAGAGAGAGACATACAAGAGAGTGAGAGACAGACAGACAGAGACCAGAGAGTGAGAGACAGACAGACAGAAAGACAGACCAGAGAGAGAGAGACAGACAGAGACCAGAGAGTGAGAGACAGACAGACAGACCAGAGAGTGAGAGACAGACAGACCAGAGAGTGAGAGACAGACAGACAGAAAGACATACCAGAGAGAGAGAGAGAGAGAGAGAGACAGACAGACAGACAGACAGACAGACAGAAAGACAGACCAGAGACAGAGAGACAGAAATAGGGTGGAGGGGAAGGTGTGAGGAACACAAGATAAATATGCTTGTCAGAGATCAAAACAAAGCAGTAAGACACTTAGTGTGTGAGTAAATAGTGTTTTTGCTTCAGCTTTTTTCAATTAGCTACTACGACTTTATTATCAGAGTTTCTTCCAAATGTATCTTTTATCTAGGATAGTGGCAAGTTACAGATACAACAATAAAACGAGTGGCACTGAAACAAGACAATAAGAAAGATAGAAGCAGAATAGAAATGCCTTGTGGGATGCTTGTTCTCCATAGACAGTAAAACATGCCCAGCGATGAGGTTATCACAACCACAAACTGGTTGAAATTATGTCATTATGACGTCTTTTCAACCAGTTTTTGCCACTAGGTATGTAGACAAACAACATGCAGCACGGTAACATGATATCTCACAGTACTCTATCAGACACCGTGTTGAGTTAGGTACCATTTCATGCATAGTTCCCAATATTACAGGAATGATTTGAAACAGTTTGCAGGCCACTAGGCCCAGTATGGAAAACTGTTGAAATGACATCATTATAACCAGAAACTGTTGAAATGACATCATTATAACCAGAAACTGTTGAAATGACATCATTACAATCAGAAACTGTTGAAATGACGTCATTATAACCAGAAACTGTTGAAATGACATCATTATAACCAGAAACTGTTGAAATGACGTCATTATAACCAGAAACTGTTGAAATGACATCATTATAATCAGAAACTGTTGAAATGACATCATTACAATCAGAAACTGTTGAAATGACGTCATTATAACCAGAAACTTTTGAAATGACATCATTATAACCAGAAACTGTTGAAATGACATCATTACAATCAGAAACTGTTGAAATGACGTCATTATAACCAGAAACTGTTGAAATGACATCATTATAACCAGAAACTGTTGAAATGATATCATTACAATCAGAAACTGTTGAAATGACGTCATTATAACCAGAAACTGTTGAAATGACATCATTATAACCAGAAACTGTTGAAATGACATCATTACAATCAGAAACTGTTGAAATGACGTCATTATAACCAGAAACTGTTGAAATGACATCATTATAACCAGAAACTGTTGAAATGATATCATTACAATCAGAAACTGTTGAAATGACATCATTACAATCAGAAACTGTTGAAATGACATCATTATAACCAGAAACTGTTGAAATGACATCATTATAACCAGAAACTGTTGAAATGACATCATTATAACCAGAAACTGTTGAAATGACATCATTATAACCAGAAACTGTTGAAATAACATCATTACAATCAGAAACTGTCATTTGAACTAGAACACTCAACTGTCTTCTGATAGGTGGCTGACATCAAATCAGTTACGTTTTTACCTTTATTTAACTAAGCAAGTCAGTTAAGAACAAATTCTAAATTTCCATCAATGACAGCCTAGGAACAGTGGGTTAACTGCCTTGTTCAGGGGAAGAACAACAGATTTTTCCTTTGTCAGCTCGGGGATTCAATCTTGCAACCTTTCGGATAATAGTTCAACGCTCTAACCACTAGGCTACCGACACCGAATACAACAGGTCTAGGTAGACCGTACAGTGAAATGCTTACTTACAAGCCCTAAACCAACAATGCAGTTGTTGGTTACATTATTTATTTATTTTTATCCTAGAAATTGAAAAAATAAAAGACAATTAAAAACAATTATAATTTAAAAAAAAAATATATATATATTTTTAAATGTAAATAAAATAAATAAATATAAACATGAAAATAAAAATATTTGTAAAAATGTGAATACATTAAAATATATATAAAAATAATAATAATCATTGAAAAACAAATACAACTAACAAATATTTAAAGAGCAGCAGTAAAATAACAATAGCGGGGCTCTACACATGGGGTACCAGTACAGAGTCAATGTGCGGGGGAACACTGGTTAGTCAAGGGACACAATTACTCCCTTCACTCTAACCCTGGTGTTATAACAGATTGTTCCCACCAAAAGGCATGACAGATTTTTACCCTTCATCTGGAGAGCTACTGGGTGTGCAGGCTTTTGATCTAACCCTGCAGCTCAGCATTCTGGGGAGATCTTGACAGCATAGTTGCAGACGCCTTCAGACAGTGTTCATACCCTTTGACTTATTCCTTTAAGAGACCGGAGTATGCAGCATTGGTTTCATGTGCACCTGTATCACCTGACTACCTGTATCACCTGACTACCTGTATCACCTGACTACCTGTATCAACTGACTACCTGTATCACCTGACTACCTGTATCAACTGACTACCTGTATCACCTGACTACCTGTATCACCTGCGTGTTGGCCATTTGTGGTCATTTTATTTAACTAGGCAAGTCAGTTAAGAACAAATTCTTATTTTAAATGACGGCCTACCCGGACAACGCTGGGCCAATTGTGCGCCGCCCTGTGGGACTCCCAATCAGCCAGTTGTAATACTATCTAGCACTGAGATGCAGTGCCTTAGACCACTGCGCCACTTATACACCAGTGCCAGTGGAAAATCATGCTTATAGCTAAATAGTTAACTAGCCAGATAGCCAATTAAAAACATAGTTAGCTAGCCAGATAGCCAATTAAAAACATAGTTAACTAGCCAGATAGCCAATTAAAAACATATTGTGTAGTTTGGCTGGTCATCTACTATAGTCAGTCCGTTGTCCTCTCACACAATTACTTTTCCAGGATTTTCACTGCAGACCAACAATTTGCTATAACTGGCCAAATAACTCACCAGCAATTATTATCAACAAATGTGTGAACATAGCAAGGCTCGCTTTGATCTCAAAAAACGCATCTCGCGACTCCATGATTAAAAGACCCCCCCGTGCCTATGGACAGTGAGCAAAACATCACATCTGGAGGACACTTTGATCCAATTCTGATCCAATTCTGATCGGAGTAGCCTAATTGTTTGACATTGTGAATTTAGATTTTTCCAATTCGGACAATTTAAATCTATAATCTGCTTGTCCAACAATGTATTTGACTTTCCCCGGGTAAGCAGACAGGCGTTGATGTGGAGCCCTGAAACATCGAGATGCCTTCAGACACATAGACCAGTCACTCAAACTTGTCCACCTCTTATGGGTCAATGTTGTGTGTGTGCTGACAGAGATACTGACAGCCTTGGTTTGATGTCTGTGACGTTCGTCTTAAATCTCCTCGAGTCTGTCAGCTAATGTGGGCGTGTGTATTTCTTTCTTCCACTGCCCTGAATGTCCTCCTCTTTTAGCTGAAGTGAAAGTGAGCTACCTCTATCCAGGACACACAGTGACCGGGCGGCCTATTGACGTTGTTCTTTGGTCAGACTCAACATTCCTTCAACCATAAAACTCCTTTCCATGGTCTTACCTGAGTTCTGGGGGTAGGCAGGGCCCCCGTTGAGGTGGGGCTGCTGGGACATGGAGAAATGGGAGCTGCCGGAGGGCGCCCGGCGGTAGGTACCCGTGGCCGACACCATGGAGGCTGAGGAAGTGGCTGAGTTGTGGCGGGAGACCTGTCGTGAGATGGTGCCAAACTGGGCCATTGGGATGGGACCCAGGCCTGGGCCTTGGTGGGCCGCTGCTGTGGTTGTTGGGGTGGGGAAAGGGGAGAGTTATAGGGAGAAAGAAGGTAGGGGAAGGAGAGTGAGCGAACTAGGGAACGAGAGAGGTAGAGAAGTATTTGGCTTTCAAATTCACTGAAGTCAACCTCAGGTCATTTGTTTATATGTGGATGGAAGAGACTCGGCTGTGACTAGAATGCCCGAGTACAACAACCAAACCAGCCAGAAAAAAAGACTTCTATGGAAAGATATAATGTGCTGCCAAAATCTAATTAAAATATTCATCTCCATCAGGATCCAGATGGACAGCTGATGCATCATACGAGGCTAAAACAAACTGTCCAAAGAGATTCCACACTGACAGAACAAATAGGCTGCTAAGAAAAACCACTAGAGTTAAGTGCCTTGTTCAAGGGAACCTCGACAGATTGTTCACCTAGTCGGCTCAGGGATTCGAACCAGCAACCTTTCGGTTGCATATTTTGACAAGCTGATACAATAAACAAACAAATGGCTTAGTTCAAGACAAACCAGAAGCAGACCTGATAGAAGTAGGAGACGCAATACAGGACGGACAGCTAAATGCTAAGCTAACATAGAAGCTACAATAACAGAATGGAAGGTTAAATGCTAAGCTAACAGAGAAGAGAAGCTACAATAACAGAATGGAAGGTTAAATTCTAAGCTAACAGAGAAGCTAAGGTAACAAAATGGAAGTCTAAATCCTAAACTAGGCGACCAGAGATGCTAGACCGAGAGAAAGGCTAAATGCTAAGCTAACAGAGAAGCTACAATAACAGAATGGAAGGCTAAATGCTAAGCTAACATAGAAGCTACAATAACAGAATGGAAGGCTAAATGCTAAGCTAAACTGAAGGATATGTATTGCTTGGCTCACCTGGTCCCAGGCTGGGAGGGGAGGGCGTGGGCACGGCCAGAGGAACACTAATGCTGCTGCCACCGCTGTTCTCTCGCCCCCCGCTACCCCCACTGCTGCCACTACAGAGAGCGAGACAGTGAGCGAGAGAGAGAGACAGAGAGTGAGACAGAGAGCGAGACAGAGAGAGAGAGAGAGAGAGAGCAAGAGAGAGAAATTGGGATGGGGAAGAGGTAAAAGAGAGAGTGATGGGGATAAAGAGATTAAAACAGAGGGATGGTGAGGGAAGAGAGGGTGTCAGACAACCTGTAATAATGGCAGCATGAGATCCTACCACAGTTCAGCTTGCTTCTGTACAACATAATATGTCAGAAATAACATATCAAATGTGTGAGAGATGGTGTGTTTAAAAAATTTTTTTCAGTGATCACAAGCTCCTCGACATACATCTGCTTTGATTATTAATGACAAAAATAGGTCAATAAAACAGGTCAAGGAAGTGTTGTTTGTTTCCTGTAATATGAAATGCGACCTTTGCTGTGCTGTTCAGACAGCTGTGACCAGTGGAAGTTTCCCAGCTGGGTAAAACAAACACACTAACACACACCTGTCTGTCTGTCTGTCTGTCTGTGAGTGAATGAGTGTGTGTGTGTGTATGTGTGTGTGTCTATGTGTGTCTGTGAGTGAATGAGTGTGTATGTGTACTTGTGTGTGTGTGTGCAAGTAACCTGTGTGTTCTGGGTCTCTGGTTGAGGGAGGCTGTGCGTGCAGGGCTGTGCTGACTGCCTAGTCGGGCAGGGCTGGTCATGTAGTCGTTGGGGACTGTTGGCGGCTTGACTGGCTCCAGGGTCTTATAGGAGGTGTTTCGCCTGGAGAGGACACACACACACACACGGAGAATACTAAGTGCAAGTCAACTACACAAGCTCACAAGCTCACACACACACACAAACACACACACACACACGCACACACGCACGCACGTATGTACGTACACACACTTTCATTTCTGGACAACCTACCCAAGAGTTCCACGACCAGCCATGGGCGGGCTCGGGGGTTTCTGTGTGGGCGGATTGGTCCTGGATAATGTCCCTCCTCCTCCTCCTCCTCCCCTCGTTGGTTGGTTGTTGCCTTGTTGCTATGAAAAAACAAAAACATGCGAGACTCAGTCCTAGGTGGCCTACTGATGTTCAACCCATTACTAAAAGATGAATTAGTGGAAGTAGCCCATATACCATATGGTGGAGCTTATGCGGAAACATTTTGCTTAGTGTTTTAGAGTGTTGTGGCGGTGGACGGATGGTCAATAACAAGGTCTGTGTATTGTTGGATTGATAATTAGATAGATCATTGGGAGACATCACAGGGACCTTATATTTGGACAACATCATGGCAAAAAAAAAAGGCTTTTAGAATGATGAATATAATGATACTGATGTCACGAAACAATGGTGATCTGGAGTAATGGGCCCAAAGCATCATGGGTAGGGAGAGAAACAACTCTTACCTTGGCTTTAAGCCACTGAGTGCAGGCAGTAAAAAGAGAGGAGAGACAAAAACAACAACATGCTCATTGGTTAACAGAAGAGACAGAGTAAGAACTACAGCAGTAACAGGGTGTAATCATTGGTTAACAGAAGAGACAGTAAGAACTACAGCAGTAACAGGGTGTAATCATTGGTTAACAGAAGAAACAATAAGAACTACAGCAGTAACAGGGTGTAATCATTGGTTAACAGAAGAGACAGAGAGAACTACAGCAGTAACAGGGTGTAATCATTGGTTAACAGAAGAGACAGAGAGAGAACTACAGCAGTAACAGTGTGTAATCATTGGTTAACAGAAGAGACAGTAAGAACTACAGCAGTAACGGGGTGT